>NW_022938206.1:0-1671 GCF_012274545.1 Fukomys damarensis | reverse complement strand
CAGAACCAGCAACTGGGAAACCTCAGGAAGGCTTCGGCCGGCGCCTGGAATTGGGGCTGGGGAATTCAGGGGATGCTGAATTCTCTGAAAGCAAAGTAACTGAGGGGCATGGGGAGCTCGGCTATGCTTTGCTCTGGGTGAGTCCAGCCAGACTCTGAGGACAGCCCATCCCCGACAAAGCCCAGAGCTCCCACGCAGTGTCCTCCTGTGGGGGGCACCCCTTAAGGGGAGATGGGGGAGGATCAGGCTGTCTCTGGCCTTCACAGGCCTTGGCAGTGCTCCCGCCTCCCCTGGCATTTTGTCCCAGGGCACAGAGTTAGACTTAAAGAGGGCAGGGACTGAGAGCTAGGATGGAGGGAAAGTGGTCCTTTGGCTCCTGGTTTAGGGAATCCTGAAACTAAGGAGGGATAAATCAGAATAGCCAAGGTGAAAAAGACCCAGAATCTCCATGACAGCAAAAACTTTGCTATGCAGTTCACCTCTCTGTCCCATTTCTGGAATAAGCCTGGTACAATAAATAGTGCTCAATAAATAGTTGAACTAATAACAGACCCTGCTGAAGGCTGGGGGGAGCATTTGTTTTACTACTTTAACAATTTCTCATCTACTGCACCATCATTATATAAGAAGCCTGAGTGGGTCAAGTCAACACATCCACAGTGGTTCTTGAGAACCTTCTGTGCTCAGAGAGGTTGCCCACCCCTCAGAGAACTTTCATCCTTAGCTTTGTTGGTCTCAGCACATTTAGTGAGTGCCAAAGATACTAGGAAATCACAACATTTTGGACCTAGTAACAGCCCAGTGTGTATCAGTGACAGATGGGGAATAAAAACTTTTCCAAACATTTTCCCAAATGATCCTCCTATTATTGTCCCACTTTACAGATGTGAAAACTGAGTTGTGGCTGGCACTAAATCATACAGCTTGGGAGTGACAACACAGTATTGGTGTATTCTGGACATGACAAGAACTCTTCTTGCCCCTAGGAGTAGCTCCCTTCTGTTCTCTCAGCCTGTTTTGCCATTTGCAGTGTTGAGGTCTTCAAAGACGGTCCCACATTGTACTATCACAGGGGCCGGAAGCAGGGTGGTCAGCACATCCTGGGCCCTCAGCCACACTGCCCCCTCCTCAAGCTCATGGAGAGGGCTTTGCCCTACCCCACCTCGGAAGCTGGTCTCAGCTTTAATGAGTCTGGATGGACAGCTGGGGGTTGCTAGGGCCCTTGCACATGTTAGACCTCCTTGCAGTTTGGATCTTTCTATCATCTAGAGCAAAGCACGGAAGAGCCAGGAAGGACTTTTCAGTGGAGGTAGGAAGGACGGAAAGAAAGGAGAAAGAAAGAAAAGAATAGAGGAAGTTACAGAGGTCATTGCCTTGAGGATCCCCCAAGACCACATAAATAACCGCAAACTAGACTGTAGCCTGTCTCACCCTCAAGGGCACACACTACTTTCTGAGTATATACTTCTTTGAGTCAGCCAAATAAATTAGTCCACACCTCTCCTGGAGAGTCCTGCAATTCTTTTGTCAAGAACCTATTCCAGGTCCGGGGATTTAGCTCAGTGATGCCACACCTGCCTCGCAAGCTCACAGACCTGAGTTCAATCCCCAGTACCAAAAAAAAGCCTATTCCATGAGGGGACAGCAAGTGCAACTCCCCATCTCTTTTGA
>NW_022938205.1:0-376 GCF_012274545.1 Fukomys damarensis | reverse complement strand
CAGAAATGTAGATAAAATTAAAACTTAGCCTGTACTTTCCACTAAGAGCTGTAGAAGAAGAATCCCAAGTACAAAAATGAAGAGTGCTAGCTATCTCTCAGCATGAAACAAACGAAAGAATGAGAAAATGAGGCTGTAAGAGAAGGAGAATGAGAATAAATTAAGTGAGATGTGCGCTATGAAAGAAGTGATAAGAACAAGGGGCTTCCACGTAGAGACTGTCAGCAGAGAAGGCAGCTTGGATGGTCAGCGAGGAAATCATTGGAATATTGTCAACAAAAGTTCAGCAACAAAGGGGACCTGAGTATGAGATGGGTACATTCAGTTAAAGAAGTACATTACAAGCACTTCCACAAGGTTATTTTTTGGAAGGCAA
>NW_022938204.1:0-216 GCF_012274545.1 Fukomys damarensis | reverse complement strand
TTTCAAGTGTTCATTCAAATCAATATTTTATTATCAGCTTCTATAACATTTCTGTGGGACAATATCAGTAATATTCCATTATAATCTTTTCACTTTTGTAGTATTCATGAGAAACATCAGACTGAACATTACAGGAATGTGCAGTTTTCTATCTATAATGGTCAAATTTGCCCATGACTCTTCTCTATCAGTAATCCTTGATCTCATTACTGATGC
>NW_022938203.1:0-211 GCF_012274545.1 Fukomys damarensis | reverse complement strand
AACTTCCTTCTAGTTGGATCCACCTGTTACAGGTACTAGGACCACTCAAGCATCACACACCAGGGAACAAGTTTATAACTCATGGGCATTTGGGCACATTTCAGATCCAAACTACTCTACAGGAATTGGCAGTTGTGAGGAAACAGGACTATGAAAAGGCCATGGCATGTAAGGTTCAGTCAATGACTAACCCTGGACACTGGTAAATTCA
>NW_022938202.1:0-396 GCF_012274545.1 Fukomys damarensis | reverse complement strand
GACTCCTCAGTCAGTGTGTAGCCAGAGCTGTGGTCCAGGATTTAGAAAACTTCCACAGGAAGGAGGACCTGCCTGCTGCTTTACTTGTGTTTTTTGCCCAGAGGGACACATTTCCAATCAGACAGGTAAAAAACATTAAACCACACCATGACAATTGCTCCTCCCGTACAGTTATTTATAATCTCCATCACTGAAATATGTGCATGCTCGTATCTGAGAGTCCTCATTCAGTGCTCCAGAGAGGCACTGGTTCCTGGGGTGGCCTTTCTTTACTGTCCAGGCCTGAGCGAGATGGTGTTACCCTGAGTCTCACAGTAAGCCCGTCCAGAGACTGTCCAGGAAGCGTAAGGTGTGTAGTTCTGCAACCCACCTGCTGGTGCACTGGTTTCCCATCCA
>NW_022938201.1:0-200 GCF_012274545.1 Fukomys damarensis | reverse complement strand
ACCAACATTTCCAGACCATGAGACCATGTTAGTTTCAAACCATTTCATAAATTTCATCTCAACCATCCGGGAAGTCATAGTATGACTTTCACTGGGGCAGGTAACTTAGCAGATGAGCTCCAGCCCTCTGTCCTGTCGGTCTCCCCAACAGAGGAACTGAAAGCCAGCCTTGCAGACAGGGTGACCATGGGTTCCCATTC
>NW_022938200.1:0-225 GCF_012274545.1 Fukomys damarensis | reverse complement strand
CAGACACATGACAAGGGTGTGTCACAATCTCTAACTTGAAACTATACTACAAGCCACTGTGTTTAAAACAGCATGGCACTGGCAAAGAAACCGACCAAAGGATCAGTGAAATAGATTAGAAGATGCAGAAACAATTCCTGACATGCTCAGCTACTTTATCTGTGACAAAGGAGTCAACCATCCTCACTGGAGGAAAGATAGCCCCTTTAATAAGTGGTACTGGAA
>NW_022938199.1:0-234 GCF_012274545.1 Fukomys damarensis | reverse complement strand
TCTGTCTGTGTGTGCACGCGTGTGCATGTGTGCAAGGGTGTGTTTGTGTGCATCCTTGCTTCGGGGGTTCTAGGTATCCAGGACCCACCTTCTTTAGCATGGGAGCAAATATTTTCACCCAGTTAACTCAGGGATTTGAGCTCTACCCAACCTGGGATCCTGCAACTGGCCTAGGATGGGGAAAAGGGAGGAGAGCACAGACAGAGGCCTCAGGTTTCCAGTTCCCTTCTTCCC
>NW_022938198.1:0-202 GCF_012274545.1 Fukomys damarensis | reverse complement strand
CAGATGAAATTGTGTAGATCCTGTCAGTGGTTCTGGTAAGGGGTAAGGGCCTGGAAGCAAATGCACAGCTCTCCCCTGAACAAAGTGTTTTCTACCATCTAGCCCTTGAGATTGCTCCAGGGAGGCACCAGTGGTGGACGATACACAGTGTCACTCCTCCATTTATTCACAGGCAAGGAACACGGAGACCTGTCTTTGTATA
>NW_022938197.1:0-207 GCF_012274545.1 Fukomys damarensis | reverse complement strand
GGAACTGAATTTAAGGGCTTCTCACTGAGCTATATCTCCAGTGGTTTATAAATTTTTAGTATTAATACATGTAACTTTCTAAATTTCCTAGGTTGAGTTCAACCATGCGATCCTCCTCCATCAGCTTCCTAGAGTGCTGGATTCATAGGTATGTGCCACCTCACCTGGCCAAAGTTTATGTTTCTCAGAAATCCAATGAGAGAGTAT
>NW_022938196.1:0-834 GCF_012274545.1 Fukomys damarensis | reverse complement strand
CCAACCTAGACTGATGTATCCTGCAAAACTCTCTTTCAAAATTGGTGGGGAAATAAGATACTTCCATAACAAAGAACAACTGAGAAATTTCATGAACACCAAGGTGGCACTCTGAACACTTCTGAGCAATATCCTGGAAAAAGAAAATGAAAGCCTCAACTCCATAAGGGCCAAGAGAGCCAATATGCCAGGCAAGGCAAGAAATTAAAGCAAGAGAGGGAAAAATAAAAAATAAAAGAACCAACAACAGGAAAATAATGTGACAATGAAAAGTCAATACATAACAGTTATAATAATCAATGTTAATGGCCTCAATTCACCAATCAAAAGAAATAGGCGGGCAGGATGGATTAAGAAGCAAAATCCAGCAATATGCTTTATACAAGAAACACACCTAGTTCAAAAAGCAACTCATAGACTGAAAGTAAAAGGATGGATTACAGTTCTCCATGCAGTAGGAACCTGGAAAAAAGCAAGGTAGCTATCTTACTTGCAGACAAAGTAAACTTCAAACCCAAACTAATTAAGGGAGCCAAAGAAGGTCACTACTTCTTTGTAAGTGGAACAATTCTAGAGGAAGCAATATTAATCATAAATAAATGCACCAAATAGTAATGTCCCCCACTGTAAAAAACCAATATCAAGGGACATGAAAAACAAAATAAGCACTAATACAATTATAGTGGGGGACCTCAATACCCCATTATCACAAATAGACAAGTCATCTAGATAAAAAACCAACAACAAAATACTAGAACGGAACTAAGCCTTTGAGGAGATGGATTTGATGAATGTCCACAGAGGGTTCCACCCCACAATATTAGAATATACATT
>NW_022938195.1:0-209 GCF_012274545.1 Fukomys damarensis | reverse complement strand
GGTGATGACAGTCCGATAATCCTGTGAACTAGCTCAGTCAAACTGTGCTGTAAATGAAAAACGTGGACAAAGTCACAATGGCTGCTATTGTGACAGGATCTCTCTTGAAACGATACAAAGAGTGAAAGACAGAGTGTGCACTCACGTGCTGGCTGACTTCTGGGATCTGTTCAGGAATGTCATAGAGGCCCTGTACCCCAGACCACCAG
>NW_022938194.1:0-216 GCF_012274545.1 Fukomys damarensis | reverse complement strand
TAGAAGATGCAGAAACAGCTCGTGACACACTCAGCCACCTCATCTTCAGCAAAGGAGCCCAACGTTCTCACTAGAGGAAAGATAGCCTCTTTAATAAATGGTGCTTGAAAAACTGGGTTTCAATGTGCCAAAGATTAAAAATAGAACTATAGCTCTCACCGTGCACTAAACTAAAATAAAAATTGATTAATGATTGAAATATTAAAGCAGAAACAC
>NW_022938193.1:0-270 GCF_012274545.1 Fukomys damarensis | reverse complement strand
TGTAATGTGTGCACCGTAAATGCTTTGGCTGGAAGACAATTTTCATGGTCACTTTTCATGATTTTGTAGGGAAGACAAGATTTAGTCCTTGCAGACAAGATAAAATTCCTTAAGGAAAGATAACCACTATATTTCACCACCTTCTCGCTGGAAGAAAAAGGGTAATTATGGAATTAGAACAGTGATTGCCATTAGAGTTTGAAAATGCCACAGATACCTTCTGAGGACCTTAGTTCTCTGTTCAAGGGGACGGAGAGCACCCTGAGCAGA
>NW_022938192.1:0-306 GCF_012274545.1 Fukomys damarensis | reverse complement strand
TCCTTTTATCTTATTGAAACATTCATGAATGCGGACAGATTTGTACATGTCTTTAAAATTCACTGCAATAAATGTTCTCCTTAATGTATCTGTGGCTACATTTTATAGATGTGTTGTTGCCACTGGGATTAAGAAAAGATGATACATCACCTCAGGATTCAGAGGTACTGCCTATTTTTTATAATTTTTTTAGTAACCATTAAATGAGATTTAAATATAGAGGAGAATAATTGGACTTTACTGTCTCACCTCTGCATATGCCTGTAAGAAATCATTTCCTCATATTTTTTAAACCATAGGCAATAA
>NW_022938191.1:0-224 GCF_012274545.1 Fukomys damarensis | reverse complement strand
GGGCTACATAGTAAGTTCCAGGTCAGTCTCAACCACCTAGAGAGACCCTGCCTCAAAAAAAAAGCATTTCTACTTCCCAGAGATTGTCCGTTATTTACAGTTTATTATATACCCATCAAGAACTTTGTTCTGTTTTCATACATGCATATGTAGTAATATACTGAACTTATATATTAAAATTATATTACTTGTATAGTAAATTTAATGAAACAAATACTAATGCT
>NW_022938190.1:0-613 GCF_012274545.1 Fukomys damarensis | reverse complement strand
AACGCGGATCGAACTTGGGTCTTTGTGCTTGCGAGGCAGTTTCTGGAGCCACGTAGCTAAATACCTGGCCCAGAAATAAAAATTTAAAAAAACTTTATTCTATATATCAAGCATTTCCTACTTGTTATCCACTTAGGAGCAGTACGATACACTATGATACACCATCTTCCAAATCCCTGTGGATCAAAGAATCCTAATGACCATTCTACTATTGCTTCCCAGTACAGTTTAAGTATTCTGTATGCAAGATGCTTAAGAACAGAAGTGTTTCAGGTTTTGGATTTTTTTTTTTCAGATTTTGAAATACCTGCATACACATAATGATTTATCTTGAGGATGGGACCCAATCTAAATATAAAATTCATCTGTGTCTCCTGTAATCTTCTTCGTATAACTAAAAGTTGTTTGTTTTTTTCCAGTACGAGGGATTGAACTCAGGAACGTGTGCTTGTGAGGCAGCTGTGCTGCCACTGAACTAAATCCCTGGCAATAGAAGATAATTTTATGCAGCATTTTTAGTGGGCTTGCATTTTGACTGATGCATCACATGAGGTCAGGTGTAAAATTTTCTACTTGTATGGGAGTGGGATTTAGCTCAGTGGTGCCACACCTG
>NW_022938189.1:0-439 GCF_012274545.1 Fukomys damarensis | reverse complement strand
AGACTGACCTGGAACTCACTATGTAGCCCAGGCTGGTTTTGAACTCACAGCAATCCTCCTGCCCCGCCTCCTGAGTGCTAGGATTACAGGCATGCACCACCATGCCCGGCTACAAGATTTATTTTTAAAAAAGAAAAACAAGTAAGCATTGAAAAATATAAAGTGAACAGAAATAGATAGTTCATGGCAAAAACTGTTCTGTCCCTTAACCTAATGTTCTCATTCATCTCCCATTTATCTTGCCCTTGTCAATCTTATGTAGAGGCACAACTAAACCCTTCATCTTGTCAAAAGGCTGGGGTCCAGAAAGGTAAAAGGTGAAAACACAAGGATTAAAATCAGTGCTACGACCAAATGCTTGCCAGGTTGAAAAGGGCAGGAATGAGGATCTTGAAGTCAGGTAGATCTGGGTTTCAATTCTTGTTCTGCAGTATTAATA
>NW_022938188.1:0-790 GCF_012274545.1 Fukomys damarensis | reverse complement strand
ATGGAGGTAGGACAGCAGAGAACAGAGGTTTTTCCATCCTTGGTACTGCTTCTAGGAAAAGAGAAAAGAGTAAGAATGTCAAATCCTACACTAATGGACAATCCCATCCCAGGGCTTCTGATATACATAACATCTATGGGATTTCTGGGACATATTGGAGAACCAGCTTATGACTTTGACAGTAATGAGACATTTGACTGAGTAGGGGACTCCATTTATACTCACTCACGATTGGCTGCATGTGGGTAGAGAGCTAGAGGAGACATAAACAGAGAAGGCAGAGAGAAGGCCCAGGTACTCTTAGCTTACAGGCAATTCCAGGAGAGAAGCTGATGATGTTTCCCAGTCTTCATGCTGGGGATAGACAGCTCAGATTCTTAAATTCTTTGGAGGCAATAAATTTACTTGTCCACTACACAGTGAATTGACAAAGGGGAAAAATATGATGATGTTACAAACAGAAAGTCATAAACATAGCTTTTCATTTCATCCTTATCCACATGACATATGCATCCAGTATTATTATCTTTATTTTACTCATAAGCAGAATAACAAAGAATCTAAATTACTTCCCAGGATCAAAGAAATAAAAAGTGGCAGCATTAGGATGAGTCAAATTTTTCTACTTCCAACGTGTGTTTCTACTAGAGAAGTCCTCAGGCAGGACAATGGAAACATTTCAAGTGAATTCCATTGCTGAGTTTATGGAAAATAGTCTTAAAAGCTAGTTTGGGCAAAATTTAAAGAAAGTGCATAACCAGAGTAAAGGCGTTGTTAAGCAGTGAAAGGA
>NW_022938187.1:0-255 GCF_012274545.1 Fukomys damarensis | reverse complement strand
CATCTCCCTCCATACACACTACAATGTAAGTTTTGTTTTAAACATACATTAGTATATAAAAGCCGTGTGTTGTAAAATACTCATCCCAGAATGATAATATTGTAGGTACTCTTTCCTTTTTTTCCTTCTTTTAAAAATTTATGTGTATATTTTTTAAATTGTCCAAAAGTCGTATTAATTTATTTTATAATGGGGGGGGGTGAAGGTAGGATTTCCATATTAAGATTAACAGAAGATTGGGAGAGAAATCCCATG
>NW_022938186.1:0-997 GCF_012274545.1 Fukomys damarensis | reverse complement strand
TCATCCGAGTGAGAAAAAGCGAGTGACTGCAAGTGTCTTGTGGGACAAATCATTTACATACTAGTGAGCTAACCACAGGTTCAGTAACAGAAGTGACTTTTTCATATGAACCTAGCCAATCAAGAGAGGCAAAATTTAAGTGTAAGCTTGATTAATATTACTGCTTTGGATTCAGGACCAACAAGTCAAACACGAAGATGAGTAAAGCTCATGAAAAACTACTTCGATTACATGGTAACGTCTGCTGAGTAACAGTTCGTACCAACACTGGTATTAGTAATTTGATTGAGTCAAAAGTGTAATACAACAAGACTGAAGCCACACTGTCAAGTTCTAAAACAAAGTAAATATGATTAAATGTGGCCAGCCCGGAAATATCACCACAAAATCAAAACTTATAGGAGATTTTTTGAGCTGAAAATGTTTTCATCAAAAGAAACCACATACAAATAGGTTATAGGGTTTTCTGTAATTACTATATCCTAGGTGGTGGATCATCTTGCAGCCATCAAGATTTATAATGCCTATTTTGGTAAATCAGAGCTACATAAATGTTTGGAGTTCATTAACATTTATTACTGTGTAATACAACATAAAGTTCTTGCAACATGAGTATCTTTTTCCTACTCTTTACAAACCCAAATTGCTCTTTTTAAAGGAAAAAAAGCAAAGGGCTGGAGATTTAGCTCAGTGGTACCATGCCTGGCTCGCAAGTGCAAGGTCCTGAGTTCGATCCCCAGTGCAAAATAAAATAAAATAAAATAAATATATAAAAGGAAAAACAAATCTCATAATTTAAAAAATCAGCACATAATTAATTAATATTCTCCTCCTAAGACAGAGAATTCAAATGCCTACTGGAGCCAGCAAAGCAAATACCTGTTGGATGGAAAATGATGCACTGGAAATCATTTACCCTCTTCCCTAGGCACAGCATTTAATCAGCCCAGTTGATTGCTGATATGTTTTTTTATTTTTTTCATTTTCAAAAAAAAAA
>NW_022938185.1:0-211 GCF_012274545.1 Fukomys damarensis | reverse complement strand
AGCAATTCTGTGGCTCCTGCACAGAAACCCTCACACAGGGACGTGTGAGGAGGTGAGCAGAGAAGCTCCTTACTTCGGAGGACGTGTCTTTCTCCTGTGTGGCTGATCTGCCATGAGTAGGATGTCCACGTCCACGTCCACGGAGTTACTCATGGCTCTGTATTTGGGGCCACCTAGTGTCGGTGGTGCCCCGAGGGTGGCAGGCAGCAGC
>NW_022938184.1:0-251 GCF_012274545.1 Fukomys damarensis | reverse complement strand
CATGGGATACACGTTCACTTTTCTCAAAGATGCCAAGAAAATGTGCAAAGGAATAAACCTTCTGTGAGCGTGGGCATGCTGTCATAGTCCACCATCCACATTTCCATCACCACGAAGTGCATTTGTTGCTATATGTACATGTAACATGGCCCTCCTTTCTAGAAAGTACCCTCCCTTGCCAGTGACCACTGCTTTGCCTTAATTCGGGGGAGTTACATGTGGTTCATCATATTTTTCAAACTTGGCTTCAG
>NW_022938183.1:0-301 GCF_012274545.1 Fukomys damarensis | reverse complement strand
ACCATTCATGGAAGAATTATCTTAGCCCACATTTCCCTACCCCAGACTAAATTCAACAGCTCACGTGTGTTGTTTGCACTTCACAGTGCTTTTAGAAAGCACTTAGAATTTGGCAGATTTTAGGTAGATTATGTAACCTTTAGTTTGCCCTAAACCACATTATAAATCATTTGTTTTGCCTTACTGGCCAAAGAAGATATTTTAGTTCCCAACCTCCACCTATATTAATACACTTCACTGTGTAAAAGTAACAGCTAATTCTTATAATTTTCTAGGTAACAAGCATTGTTTTTAAAATTTT
>NW_022938182.1:0-337 GCF_012274545.1 Fukomys damarensis | reverse complement strand
CACTCTGTAGTTCAGACTGCTCTGGAACTCATTATGTAGCCCAGGTTGGTCTTGAACTCAAAGCGATCCTCCTCCTCAGCCTCCTGAGTGCTGGAATTACAGGCATGCCCACTATGCCCAGCTTTGGAAAATAGCTCTTAACTCTGACCTTTATTTATCCTATGCTATTTGGTGGGTTTTTTTTTTTCCAAAAAAATAAATTCTATCCTGTTACATGCCTGCTTAGACTGTAACTCCTGCAGGAGCTATACCTCAGTGTAAACTAATAATTAGAAAAAGAAACAGAAATGGTCCATGTAATAAATGTTAAAAGAATAAGAATCCATAATTTTATAAG
>NW_022938181.1:0-219 GCF_012274545.1 Fukomys damarensis | reverse complement strand
CATAGTAAATATTTTTAGGGTAATTCAGTGAACTAAGATAAGACACAATGGCCTGGAATAAAATCCACTGGGCCCTCAGAACAGACACTAGATTATAATTGATTTGTTATGGGACTAAAAGAGAGGAAAGTGGTTTGTGAGCAAAGTTTGGCTAGGTGTGTAAACAAACTTCAATATTTCTTTTCGTAGTATGAACTTAGGTAATAGAAATTCAGGGAT
>NW_022938180.1:0-228 GCF_012274545.1 Fukomys damarensis | reverse complement strand
CTTGTTTCTTCTGGCCAGGTGCTAAACGGCTGATGGTAGTACTACCCACCAAAATGCCACTTACTAAGTTCATGAGAAAGTTATTTATCTACGTACCTAGAATCCTAGTTCCATCAAAGGAGCTTGCAGTAGATGAACTTCAAAAGCCTTACATTTTGCAGTCTGTAACTTCAGTGGAGTAACATTAAGTGGTTTATATTTATGGCTGTTTGTCTGCCCCCTTCACAT
>NW_022938179.1:0-241 GCF_012274545.1 Fukomys damarensis | reverse complement strand
TTTTCAGTCATACAGCCTCTGGTTCATTCACTCCCCACCCTAGTCATATTCATTGAGCTGCTTGTATATTAGGTGCTGTGCTAGTATCATGGACAGGACTTAGCCTCTGATCCTTCAGAGCCTACATTCTAATGGGAAGAATAAAACGAGGTATATATATTCCCAAGAATCAGCATATAATTATTAATGGTGTGAAGAGTTGTGCAGGGAAGTCCTACAGAGCTAGGTGAGAATAAAGGAG
>NW_022938178.1:0-483 GCF_012274545.1 Fukomys damarensis | reverse complement strand
CAGTAGCTGACCATGGTTATGGACCATTAGGAAAAAACTATGGTAAAATCTATAAGAGCTCAGATAGGGTTTTATACTTCTTAGTGAAATTTGTTCTTCAAATTGTCTCTATCTTGCAGCTAAAACCAGAGAGACTTAGGGCAAAGTATCAGACTTATACGTAACCTCTATCAATAAAAGAATCTAAGTCCAGCAGGTTCAATCACTATTTCAAATTTCTAAGCGTGACCTTCTCCCCAACCTACCCTTTCATTCTAGTGTGCTCGTGATTAGATTATGCATACTCTAATTTCTTAAAAGTTTTGTTTATTCTGGCCTAGAGGCTGCCGAACTCCAAGTAGTCATACAAATGGAACCAATGACAAATGTGCTAGACTTTTTTTTACCAGGATCTACTAGATTGAGCTTGTAAACAGCTCATAACTGCTGAACTAAACAATATGACTTCTATGTTGGATTCTGAAGTCCCCTGGACCTTCTCCT
>NW_022938177.1:0-226 GCF_012274545.1 Fukomys damarensis | reverse complement strand
AGCCGCACTGAGCCTTGGAGCTCTCAGAAGGTAAACTGCATCGAGTCCCTCCATTTCCTGTCATGGCTGTGTCTGCCTGGGCTCTTTCTCTTCTTTAATGTCCAGCCTGAATGTTGCTATCCATGGGGAAGTTAGGTGGCTGTTCTTGCCTTCATACTGCACGGCTCAGACCCCTGCCATGGTCTTCAGGAAACCACACTGTGGCTATCTTGCCTAGTGTCATCAG
>NW_022938176.1:0-203 GCF_012274545.1 Fukomys damarensis | reverse complement strand
CCTGCCTTAGCCTCCCTAGTAGTGGCTGGAATTACAGATATGTACCATGCTCTTTTCACCTATATTTGCTCATTATTTTTTGATTTTTTTAAAAATAAAAATGTGCTTCATCTCTCTCCTGGAAATGTCTTTATCAAATGTTATAAAAATTCATTTCACTCAGTTATATTCTGATGGTTGAGTTTTGGCCATCTCTTTTAGCA
>NW_022938175.1:0-596 GCF_012274545.1 Fukomys damarensis | reverse complement strand
CCCTTCTCCATTGTTGGTGGGAGTGCAGATTGGTGCAACCACTATGGAAATCAATATGGAGATGCCTCAAACAACTAGGATTAAAAGTCCCATTTGACCCAGATGTCTCTCTGCTGGGTATCTTCCCAACAGAATTAAAAGAATCATGTCATAGTGATATACACACACCCAGGCTTATAGTGGCACAGTTTGTAATAGCTAAAATTTGGAAACAACCCAAATGACCATAAACTGGAGACTGGATAAAGAAGATGTGGGTTCTGTATAAAATGAAGTACTACTCAGCCATAAAGAATGAGAAACTAGAGACGTTTATAGCTAAATGGATGCACATTTAGGCTATACTCTTAAGTGAGATAAATAGCACACATTTCAGTAAATACTGAATAGTTTCTCTGGTGTGAAAAACTAACAGTGTAAATAAGGTTCGAATGGTATAACTGATAGTGTGAAATAGGAAGAAAATGGCTAAAGAGGAAATGGGAGGAGGAAGGGAAAGGAAATAAGGGAAAAGAAAAAATGTGAAAAAAGCAAAAAATGGAAGCAAAGTCTTTGTAAATATGGAAGGGTGAAGGTGGTGAAGGGAGAGTTGGGGT
>NW_022938174.1:0-1447 GCF_012274545.1 Fukomys damarensis | reverse complement strand
TGAACTCAGGTCCTTGTGCTTGCAAGGCAGGCCACTGAACCACTGAGCTAAATCCCCGGCCCACGATACGCTTGTTTTCTGTTGTTCTTCTGAGAGCCTATAAAAGGATTTCAGAGTTTGGAGGAGAGCCTTAGAAAAGAATAGGGAGTTCAACCAAGCAGAGAGAACACTCTAATTTCTATTTCCCAGTGTTTGTTAGATGTTGTGTTTGCCTAAGTTGAAGGTGCCAAGCGCAGAAATGAAGGTTCTATAACATTAAACTTCAACATGCTGTTAACTTCTGGTTAAGGATTTTTTTTTTTTTTTCATTTCTGACCATGGACATGAAATGTGTTATGGTCTCTCAAGTAATGCAACGATGTTGTATCCAACCAGTAACTAATCAGATGTGTTAGCAGAGACATATATAGATTATTAAAGGTAGGTGAGCTCATATCTTTTATATCAAGAGTAGGGTGTAGTGGAATTTTCACATGTAAATGACTATTGAGTAGCTCAACAACAGATGGGATTTCATGATAGAGGGGCAGATACTTGTAGTTCTTTACTATAGTTTGGATTTGGAAGTTTCTCCCAATGCCCATGTATGAAAGGCCTGGTCCTCAGCTTGGCACTATGGGAGGTGGTGAAACATTTAGAAGATTTGGCTTCATAGGAGATCTTATGTATGCTGGTCTCTTCCTCTCTCTGTTTCTCTTTTTACTTCCGGGGCACCAGGAAGTGGCTTCTTCTACCATGTGTTCTTGCTGTGATGTGCTGCTTTGATATAGGCCCAAACACAACAGGGTCAACCAACCATGGATGGAAACCTTCAAAACTTAGCCAAAATAAGCCATTCTTATTTTTAAGTTGTTTATCCCAGTTACTTATTTATTTTTACAATAGTGGCAAGCTGACCAATGTATCCTTTCACTGAAAGACTTAGATAAGAAAGAAAAGCTTTTCTTTCCCCTTCAAGTAGAGGTGACCCATCAGATTAGCCACATAACCAATAGCATCTGAGCCATCCCTAACCTCTCTGGGCCTCAGATTGGCCTTTAAGTTAAATTGAAACATCTTCCTAGTCTTCCATTCTAGTGTTTTTGGTGGAGCTAAATATGAAAGAAAAACATTCAACATGAACCCAAGGATAGGCTGTGGCACCACTGGGAGCCAGTGTTGTGAGTTATGTGCTTGCTCTATCCAGTAATCTTGGCCTTGGGGAACTGAGCCCTGATTGTATCTATTCTATTCACATTCTGTTATTAATAGGGCTCAAAAAGGGACAGAACCTTTGTTTTCTTTCGACTCATTCTGTAAGGCTACTGCTTTAGCTGAACACATAGACAGCACAACAGCATCACTTTGAGGGCTGGGGATTTAGCTCAGTGGTTCTGCTGCCTACCTTGCAAGTGCAATGACCCGAGTTCGATCCCTGGTACCAAAGGAAAAAAAAAAAAAAAAAAAA
>NW_022938173.1:0-1275 GCF_012274545.1 Fukomys damarensis | reverse complement strand
ATGTCAATGGCCTCAATTCACCAATCAAGAGAAATAGACTGGCAGAATGGATTAAGAAGCAATTTCCAACAATATGTTGTATACAAGAAACACATCTAGTACAAAAAGAAGCCCATAGATTGAAAATGAAAGTGTGGTAAACAATTCTCCATGTGACAGGAGTCCAGAAAAAATCAGGGGTAGCAATCTCATTCTCTAACAAAGTAAATTTCAAATCAAAACTGATTAAGAGAGACAAAGAAGGCCACTAAATCCTTGTAAAGGGAACAATTCAAGAGGAAGAGATGACAATCATAAATATATATGTACCAAATATAAATGCCACCAACTATATAAAACAAATATTAAATAACATGAAAAACCAAATAAGCATTAATAAAATTGTACTGGGGGATCTAAATACCCCACTATCACAAACAGTGAAAGTGCCTAGATCATCTAGGCAGAAAATCAACAATGAAATACTAGACCTGAACCAAGCTTTTGAATGCATGGACTTAATAGACATCCATAGAGTGTTCCACCCCACAAAATCAGAATATACATTCTTTTTAGCTGCACATGGGTCATTCTCTGAGATAGATCACATACTAGCTTACAGAACAGGTTTGAATAAATGCAAAAGAATTGAAGTTAGTCCCTGTATATTGTCAGATCACAGTGCAGAAAAGCTGGAGATGCATAGCATAAAAAACTGTAGGAACTTCACAAACACATGGAAATTGAACAACAGTCTCCTGAACAATCAATGAATCACAAAGAAAATTGAAGGAGATATCAGACAGTTTTTACAAATAAACAAAAATGTCAATACAGCATACAGGAATCTATGGGATTTGGGATACAATGAAAGCAGTTCTAGGAAAATCCATAGCAATGAATGCCCACACTAGGAAAACAGAGAAAGCACAAGTAAAAAACTAACAATGAATCTTAGACTCCTAGAAAAACAAGAGCAAGAAAAACCCAAATCTCAAACAAGAGAGGAAATTATAAAGATTAGAGCAGAAAACAGTACAATGGAAACTAAGAAAATTATACAAAAAATAAATGAATAAAAGCTTTGGTTTTTTGAAAGAATAAATAAAATTGACAAACTCTTAACAAACAATATCAAAAAAAAAAGAAAAGAAAAGGCTCAGATTCATGAAATCAGGAATGAAAAAGGTGAAGGCACAAGATCCCACAGAAATCCAGAGGATCATTAATACTTACTCTGAGAACCTGTCTAATAAAATGGAAAACACAGAAGAAATGGACAGATATCTACATACT
>NW_022938172.1:0-297 GCF_012274545.1 Fukomys damarensis | reverse complement strand
ACGCACGCACATGCACGCGCACCCACGCACGCGCACCCACGCACACACGCACGCACCCCCCACTCACCCAGGCACACGCACGCATACACACGCACCCCACCACTCACGCGCACACAGGCATACGCACGAACGCACACACGCACACACGTATCATTTAGTGTTCACTTTGTTTCGGAAGTGCAAGCGAAACGCGTGGTCTCAAGTCCGATCTGCGGTCACCACAGTAATCTAACACCTACGGGGCGGGGGGGGTCACAAATTGGAAATACGGTCTTTATTGTAAAGTTCAAAAGAGTC
>NW_022938171.1:0-205 GCF_012274545.1 Fukomys damarensis | reverse complement strand
AATCCCACTGGTGTTAAAATGCTGGGAAGAGGTGGGGATGTAGCTCAGTGGCACCGCACCTGCCCAGCAAATGCAAGGTCCTGAGTTTGATCCCTGGTACCAAGCCGGATTCCTTAGTAGACCAAATCTTCTGTCTCTGAAACGCTGAGGTATCTTGATGTTTAAAGGAATATTTGTTGAAATAGCTTGGGTTTTCATCTTGTAG
>NW_022938170.1:0-256 GCF_012274545.1 Fukomys damarensis | reverse complement strand
GGTCTGTCTACCACCAAGGAAAACCAGTCTAGAGGATGAAGTGGACTAGAAGAGCCAGTGTTGGTAAAACACTTCCCAACGGGCAAATGGGCTTACCACTTCTCAAGAGAAGTCCCCTCAGAGCAGTGTCAGATTGGGCCTGACAGGACAAGACAGAAGCCCAGAGATCCGAACAAAAGAGCTGGAGTACAGATGAGAAAACTAAGTGGACACAGTCCTACCAAAAGCAGCAGCACAGCAAAGGTGAGAGTGTGCA
>NW_022938169.1:0-437 GCF_012274545.1 Fukomys damarensis | reverse complement strand
TAAAGTAGCTTTCCAAGATATTATTTACTTGTAGCTCAACTACTGTGTGGTTTAGGATATTTCAGTAGCACCTGAAAATTGCACTAAATTTATGGAATATTTTTTGTACTTCTATTCCCACTTCATACATCATACCCTATACTTATCTATACATGTCTGTCATAACACATCAATGATTCATACCTCTATATTTCTTTGGCTGCCTAGTTTTATCATGCATGTTTTCTCCTTCATACTTTAAAGTCCATGAAGCCAGGCATGATTTCCATTTTGCTCTCCACTGCATAGCACACAGTCAGTGCTCAATAACTGGTAACAGTATTTTAGGTTCCCACTTTCAGCGCTTTGTTGAAATATAAATTACATGCAGAAACATGCCCAAATCATAATAGTAATCTCAGCAAGTGATCACACCACAAATGCACACATGGACATGT
>NW_022938168.1:0-213 GCF_012274545.1 Fukomys damarensis | reverse complement strand
CCCCTGAAATTAACGATCTATAATCAGTACGAAAAGAAACAGTTGGGAATCTGCCCTGTCACTAGTTTTATGTTTGGAACCGCACCATCTTTGGAAGAGTACTGCTCTAGGCCTGGGTTCCACATAATCGAGCAGTTACTCTTCTCCCTTGTTTCTCTGTAAACAAAATGACAAAATTACTCCATAAAAGGATCTCCGGAGGTTCTTTTTTGG
>NW_022938167.1:0-1074 GCF_012274545.1 Fukomys damarensis | reverse complement strand
TAATTTTTTTTTCTCAAACTCTGATAATTTGAAAATGTGCTACTTACATGCTGTTAAATCCTGTTAGCTTTCTGAAGTTTCCTTTGAAACTTTTTCTAATCTTTCTGTCTTTTCACTCAACTTATATTCATAATTACACATTATGTATTCCACATAATAAATTCTGCTTTTGATGCTTATGTTATATTATCCTCACTGTATTTTTAAACTCTAAAATTTGTTTGTTTACTTTTTATTTTTGGTAATTTTATTGTTTTCCTCATTCTGTTGAATTATATTTCTGTCTTTTCTTGAAGTTTGGTAAAGTTTCATAAAATGCTATTTGCATTCTTTGTCAGGCATAGATATATCTTAACTTTTTAGAGCCACTTACTGCTGGTACATTATTATTATTATATTTTTTTTTGGTTGGGTGATTTCATGTTTCTGTGATTATGCTGTTCATGATCTTTTTGGCCATGTACCAATGTTTGTAAATTAAATGAATTATTTATTCCAGATTTTGAAGATTTGCTTTCTTTCTAAAGTGCTGAAATTACAAGCTTGTCCAGAGATTCTGGGAAGACCATCTAGCATGGTCCTTAAGCCTGGGACTTCTGTCACACTTGTGAGCCTGAAGGACTCCCTATTTATGAGACTGCTCAGCTATCACAGCGCTGGAATGGAGTTTGGTGGACAATGAGTTGTTATAGAGCAGGGCACACCCACGACTCATTGCTACTGAGGTTTACTGACACCTGTGCTAGTCCAGCGCTCATGCTACTGTAGTTACCTGGAGACATGGAGATTGGAGATTGAGTCTGCTGAGAGTTCCTATGGATTTTGCCTTGGTACCAGCACAGGTGGATTTTCATCCCCAAAGGCCAAGGTGTGGATTGTGGGAAAATTCTCAAGACTGCTTTTGCTGGCATATCCACTGTCCAGATAGAAGGAACACGCCCATTTTCCTCTGTTTTCCCCAATCAGACAGTATTTCTTTCCATGCCATGCTTCCTCGGGTAGAGGGAGGGGCACCTTTCTATGCTTTTCATTATGGTTACCCTAATTATTGTTCTATTCCAAAATGGTATAAAT
>NW_022938165.1:0-815 GCF_012274545.1 Fukomys damarensis | reverse complement strand
TGTGCACTCAGAGCTGCTCGGCACTCCCTTAGGCCTGAAGGGCTTCTCTGCTAAAAGTGGCTCACAGCAGTGTTTCTATATGGCAGAGACCTACAAACAAAAAGGACTACAGTTGTACTACCCATAAGAAGTGGACTTCACTGGTAAACTCACAGAGCTGCAGCACCTTTCTCTTTGGAGTACTTCACATTCATGAAACTGACCGCTTTCGCTTTAAACGGCTAAGAGGCGAGAGAAGCTGTTTCCCGGGGAAAACTGCACTTTAAATGGCAGAAGCCCTGGGCAAAGTGCATTTGTGTTCTAATGTCAAACGGAAGTTATCCCCAAGTATACAGTTCTGGATGCTTGTGTGCACTTAGAGTTGCTAGGCACTCCCTTAGGCCTGAAGGGCTTCTCTGCTAAAAGTGCCTCACAATAGTGTTTCAATCTCTGCCAGGCAGAGACCAACAAACAAAAAGGACTACAGTTGTACTCCCCAGAAGAAGTGGATTTCACTGGTAAACTCACAGATTTGCAGCACCTTTCTCTGTGGAGTACTTCACATTCATGAAACTGACCGCTTTCCCTTCAAACGGCTAACTGGCGAGAGAAGCTGTTTCCCGGGGAAAACTGCACTTTGAACCGCATAAGCCCTTGCAAAGTGCGTTTGGGTTCTACCGTCAAACTGAAGCTATCCCCAAGTATACAGAGTGCTGGAGGCTTCTGTGCACTCAGAGCTGCTAGGTACTCCCTTAGGCCTGAACGGCTTCTCAGCTAAAAGTGCCTCACAACAGTGTTTCAATCTCTGCAGGCAGAGACCTACAAACAAAAAGGAA
>NW_022938164.1:0-233 GCF_012274545.1 Fukomys damarensis | reverse complement strand
ACAATTTTGACACCATGTAGTTATAGTCACTCACTAGCCACTGCCATAAAACGGTTTCTTAAACGATTCCATCCGCGGTTCCTGTGCTTCTCTCCGCATCTAATGTCATCTCCCTGTCTCTTCCAAATCCAACCCATAGGTCTCTTCTGTTGCTACTTATCATCACACCCCTCTAGCGCCTGGCAGGTCCTGAACCTTCTTAAAGAGGCTTGGGAATGTAGCTACACAAATCA
>NW_022938163.1:0-431 GCF_012274545.1 Fukomys damarensis | reverse complement strand
CTCAGACTGTGGCACAGGCAGCTCAAGCTGGATTTTTACTTGACTGAAACCAAATTACCCTCCACATGAGACAGAGAGGGGATATTTTACTCCTGTTTCTATTGGTGGGAAAGTGAGAGAAGCAGAGAAGTGTGTTGGGGACTATAATTCGGTCACAATCTAGTCAAGTTTGTGGCTGGCCACCAGTAGCAAAGCAGTTTTCAAGCACTTTGATCTCCTCAGTTGTCATTGCCAAAACTACCCACGTTGATCTTTCTGGAGCAGAAGACACCAGATTCGTGTACCCATTAAAGCAGGAGCTAGGAAAAAGGCCAGCATCCCAGACACACCCAATTAGATCGGAGCATTTCCCTTCGCCAGACGGGTTCCCCAGTGGGGACACTGCGAAGAGCACAAAGGAGAAGCAAGCATCTCTCTTCTGTCTGGGAAAT
>NW_022938162.1:0-201 GCF_012274545.1 Fukomys damarensis | reverse complement strand
CAATTCAACAAAAAATGGAAAATTTCTGAACCAGACAATATCAGACCATACCAAAGTCAATGATCAAAAAGTTCGCAGTACAATAATCAATACTGTTTCTGCAGACAAAGCATTTTTTCACTGAAAAAAATCAGTAAATAATTCCATTAATGACAGCTTCCAAAAAAAACTTAAAACCTGAGAATGATCATAACAAAAAAA
>NW_022938161.1:0-695 GCF_012274545.1 Fukomys damarensis | reverse complement strand
AGTGGTCTTCAATTTTCAGGAAGCCATGAAGTGGCTTTTTCTCTGTTGCTCACCAGTATACCAATTCCTAGATTCAGAATGGTGGCTTTCTGGATCCTTGAGCTGATCTCTTTTCTGGGCAGGATTCTGGATGGGGTCTGTGCACACTTGGGATGGTATCTGTGTGCCTCTGGCTGGGTCTCTTACATTGCTGTTGTCTGGGAGGGTCTTTGGCTGGGGGCTGTGCACGCCAGTCCCTGGTGTGTGAGTAGTCTTCTGGCTACCATCTCTGTGCACTTACTGATGGTATTGGGGAAGCCTCTGTCTCTTGCTTGTGTGCCTGTGCAGCTGTTTTTGGGCAGGCCTTTGGCTTGGGCCTGTGTGCCCAAGCCACTGGGATTGGGGTGGTGCCCTGTCTGGATCTACCTGCAGCCATTCCGCTCTGGTCCACATTGCTGCTTACTGGGGGTCTCCATATTTTCATACTTTGTCACAGTGTTGGCACAGTTACTCCAATTACAAGGTCATACAGACTCCTGTAATTATATTAGTGTAGTTTTTATTTTGTGAATTAATTCTACCTCTTTTACACTCTAGTTACATCCAGTATGTGAGGAACATACTTTTTATCCAGTGTTCTATATATTTTCAAATAAAAAGATTGCAGATATTAATGAATTCCATACAGTACAGTAGAATTGCTCATTGTTCAGTAC
>NW_022938160.1:0-208 GCF_012274545.1 Fukomys damarensis | reverse complement strand
CTAGCACAAAGAATCAACAACTGGGATTGCATCTTATTAAAAAGCTTCTGCACTGCAAGATAACCCACCAGCAGAGCTAAGAGACAACCTACAATGTGAAAAAAATTTTTACTAGCTGATCCTCAGACAAAGGACTATTATCTACAGTATATAAAGAACTCAAAAAAATCAGGCCCCCAAATATAAAGACCTGATGCAAAAATGGGCA
>NW_022938159.1:0-247 GCF_012274545.1 Fukomys damarensis | reverse complement strand
GAGCCCTTTCACCACAGTACCATATCTTTCCATTTCCCCTATTTATTTGCAAATTTGTTTTTTTGGTTTTTTTGGTACTGAGGATTAAACTCAGGTCCTTGCCTTTGCAAGGCAGGCCAGAGCTAAATCTCAGGCTATTGCAAATTTGTATAAATACAGCTTATCTCAGTTTAAACAGGACCTCCCAAGGAAGTTTCTGATAAGCCTCGATCCATACTACTACTATTCAGAGAAAAAGAGGTAGTAC
>NW_022938158.1:0-200 GCF_012274545.1 Fukomys damarensis | reverse complement strand
ATTTTTTCTGGGTGATGTAATTGACAGGTTATTTAAATTTTCTTCTGGTGTTTTCCGTATTTCTTAATTTTCTATTGTGGACAGTTATGACATAAAAAAAAAATAAAACCTAAGTAAAATGCTTGTCCAATACTGGTCCCTTGAGACTGATGACCTTTCATGCTTAAGCTAACCTAAGAGCTGTGCATGACTGCCCTTCC
>NW_022938157.1:0-277 GCF_012274545.1 Fukomys damarensis | reverse complement strand
CGTGTGGGGAGCAGACAAACCAGAAGCTGCCTCCCCACAGGTGCGGCCACCAGGAAGGCCCACACAGGCTGTGCTTTGGCTCTGTCACATTTCTGAAGTCTGCTTCCCAAATGGCTATGCCATGGGGTGCAGTATTTGTGTCGTAGCAAGCAGGGAGCACTTCCCCCCACACACACCCAAGACAGAGTCTCACTGTGTAACTCAGTCTGGCCTTGAACAAAGCAATCCTCCTGACTCAGCCTTCAGAGTGCTGGGGGAATTTTCTGACTACTTCCTA
>NW_022938156.1:0-215 GCF_012274545.1 Fukomys damarensis | reverse complement strand
GAGCTGCTAGGCACTCCCTTAGGCCTGAAGGGCTTCTCTGCTAAAAGTGCCTCACAATAGTGCATCAATCTCTGCCAAGCAGCGACCTGCAAACAAAAGTTACTACATTTGTAATCCCCATAAGAAGTGAACTTCACTGCTAAACTCACAGTGTTCAGCACCTTTCTCTGTGGAGTACTTCACATTCATGAAACTGACCGCTTTCGCTTTAAACG
>NW_022938155.1:0-505 GCF_012274545.1 Fukomys damarensis | reverse complement strand
AAAAAATGACAGAGTAAAACATTAGTGGAAGTGTTCAGAAAAAGCCTTTATATTTTGCAATTTGCTGGGTTTCTTATACTTTAATAAAATTGAATGTGTCTTGTGTTATAGGCATAGATTTTTTCAGTATACTTCATAGTTATAAGTGACTTCATTTTCTCCTTAATATTTCTCAATTATACTTTATTAAGAAATTAAAATTTATATGAATGAATCTATAAACTTTTCTGGATTTTTTATTCACTAATTTTTGATACATTTTAGGTATACAATATGATGGCATTAATCATTGGGAATTTATAACTTTACAGTATACATATTGGTTCTTATTTTTTTCCCCATTCCTCTCCCTTTCCTTTAACTCCTCCACCCCTGCTATGTACAAAGACTTTATTTTGCTTTGGCTTTTTTTCCTTTTCTCATATTTATTCCTTTTCCTCCCTTCCTTTCCTCTACCTTTCTCAGTTCCTCTTTTCCCTTTGGACCTTTTCTTCCTATTTTACAT
>NW_022938154.1:0-306 GCF_012274545.1 Fukomys damarensis | reverse complement strand
GGCCAGGGCCAGGCCCTAAGAAAAGTCTGTGCCAACTCAGGGAGGCACAGACTGAGCACACTGTCCATTGGGGTTACGTTGATACCACTAGAAATGACAAAGATCCCTTTCCTCACAAACTGCTGAGGTCCATGTTCCTTTTGATCCTCTTAATTAGTCCACTAATATATTCTTCCCATCTCCAATCAAATGCGCATGACATATGATTGTAACTGAAATTTTATTACACTAATTTGTTGCAAAATTAATATTTATTGTTTGTAAATTCCATAGTTTTAGAAATTGCATGTATGGGGTAAACTTAAA
>NW_022938153.1:0-224 GCF_012274545.1 Fukomys damarensis | reverse complement strand
TACCACAAGGAATAAAGGGTGCGTGTGTGTAAATGATATCTAAAAAAAAAAAACCAAAAAAAACCCACATTATTTGGAAAAACAGGAAGCAGAGCTCAGACTCATTTCATGTGGGCCTTTCTTTCGTGTTGCCATTATTTTTGTTTTTTCAAGAGGGTCTTGCCATGTAGCCCAGGCTGGCCTTGAATTCACAGTGACCCTCCTGCCTCAGCCTCCCGAGGGTG
>NW_022938152.1:0-233 GCF_012274545.1 Fukomys damarensis | reverse complement strand
CTGTCTCAGCCTCCCCGAATGCACTCCCCGCATGGTCTACATTTTTAAATGGGAATTGCTTCCGTGAGCACAAGGCCCTCGAAGATTCCAGTGCTCTGTTCCACAGAAAAGGGTGCTCAGCTGTGGGCACGGAGCCCGCTGGTCCCCAGCCCTCCCGGGGGGCCTCTCACGTGCTTCCCTGAAATGGGACCCAGCTTCCACCCACACTTGTATGCGGCCGGCCCCTCTTCTGA
>NW_022938151.1:0-435 GCF_012274545.1 Fukomys damarensis | reverse complement strand
TTAAATAAATAAGAAATTTACATCAGAAAAAATATAAAAAGATTCTGTCAAGATGAGCATTAATCCTTAAATCGCATTTTCTCTCCTTCAGTTACAAACACCCCTGCTATAAAGAAGGGGAGAAAAACTACCACAGCAAAGCGGGTTTCTACGACAAGCTCTCAAGTGCTCACAGGACAGGTGAGGACAAAGCCCTGTGTCAGGCACGGAAGCCAATCTGCTCTTCCTTCTGTAGCCTCCAACACTCCTGGCCCCAACACGTTACAAAGTTCCTACCTCGAACCTGAGGCTCTCAAAGGCCAAGGGGATCTGAATATTCCGGACTTAAAAAATAAAAACAAGTCCAGAAAAGGACTATGTTCCAAAAGCACGGCCAACAAGGAGGACGCGAAGGAGGGCTGCTCATCGCTCTGGAGAACGGCAGACCTGAGTCCC
>NW_022938150.1:0-908 GCF_012274545.1 Fukomys damarensis | reverse complement strand
GAATCACGCTGTATGTGTCATTTTTTGAGTGGCTCATTTCAGTTAGTACAATGTCCTTAAGGTTCATCAGGTACTGTACTGCAGAAAAACATTTTTTCTCAAAACTTAAGTCACTTTAAAGGCTGAACACCATTGCATTGCATGGATCCACCACAATTTTGCTGATCCATTCTTCTGTAGATGGACATTTGGTTGTTTTCAAATTTAGCTACCGACCATAGATTCTACATGGAAGGCATGGAAGGACAATTTTCAAATGTATGCTCGTATTATTGGCTCTGGAGGTAATCTACTGTATCTTCAGAAAGTTTTAGTCGCTAATTTCCTGGCTATGACTCTTTTAATCCAGGGCAATTCTGTGGAGAAGGGAGAAGCTGAGGGTTATTAGCAGTCAACTCTCCCAGCAGCTGGAGATGTGTTGGCCTGGGTGAGAAACTACAGCATCTATCAAATGGCCCATTCTTGTGCATTTTATGGTGAACAACCTTGCTAGTAATCTTTTGGCATATCTCTGATTAATTCCTAAAATAAATTCCTAGAGTAATTAAAACAAGTAGGCAATAGATTGACAATAGGCAATTGGTTGACAGATGAATAAGAAGAGAGAAGTGACACCAGGAGGTTGAAGGATGAAGGACCATCGGGCACGATCTGGGACAGGGCCCCTGATGGAGGGAAGGTCCGTCTCACCTTGGTGACAGGACCAGCATGAGCCTGGTACTCATTGAATTCTTTCTGTATAGGTAGAGGGTACTTCATGGCACGAATGGTTCCCACTGAGGTGCCCACAAACATCATGCGCCCAGAGTGTGAGATGACAATAGCTGTGTAGATGACATCAAATGCTGACATCTCTCGAAGGATCTGGAACACAGACAGCTCTGTTCAGCTAAGAGGGTGAGCTATGT
>NW_022938149.1:0-788 GCF_012274545.1 Fukomys damarensis | reverse complement strand
CTATTTTTAACCAAATTTCAATGTGTCTCATTCTCCTATAAACACTAAAATACCCTCCTCAAGCCCCTGAAAATTACCAGTTTATCATAGTCTGTTTGAGTAAAATTCAGATTTGCACTTACCTTCTGTCTTTTTCCTTCTCTACGATTTTGATTTTGATTTAAATTTGCTTTGGATTTTGATTTAAATTTTCTTTCTACTCCTCAGTCCTTACTTCATATTGATAGAGAAATCCTAGTGGAAAAACCCATGAAAAACATTTATTAACACAGATTCTCCACCCATAACGGAAGCCCTGACTTCTAAGGCTTTGCTCATCACAGATCTATGTTCTAAATCTCCCAGCTCTGTTCTTTCGCTTTGCTTTCTAATTTGAGTCAGTTATTCAAAGTCTGTTTCTAAAAGCAATTTTACCCTGGGCTCTGATCATCCTTTCTCCCTAGTAGTGTTGCCTGGATATGAATTTCCTATGTACTGCATACTTAACGCTTGTCTAATGGCATGAGCTATAGGAAGGATATTTGGTACTGGACTTGAAATTAGTGATTTTTACATATATTTTATGTAAATAGACAATGAGATCTTGCTAGGTATAAATCATAAATAGATGCACCTTGTTATAATGCATTATTTTAAAAATAATTTCTCAAAAGATATGTGACAATGTAATTAACTAGTTTCCCAGCTAAAGTATACATATATTTACCATTTATATATAAAAATATATAATAAAATTATTATTATTATTATTATTTTATTGGTGTCATATCAGTGAAAATCATCTCCAA
>NW_022938148.1:0-203 GCF_012274545.1 Fukomys damarensis | reverse complement strand
GAACTTCAGTGAGCTGAGCTAACTGACACATCGTTTAACTATAAATAAGACTTGTCCTGGACTGTAATGATGGGAACTCAATGCTGGGATGACAAGGGATGATGGCAGGGGGGCAGTTCTTCGGAAGACTTTTATTTTTTTTTCTGTAAATTAAACCATTTTAGGAGCCATTGAATAAACTAAGATAAAATATTTATATAACA
>NW_022938147.1:0-255 GCF_012274545.1 Fukomys damarensis | reverse complement strand
AAAAATCAAAGAATAACAGATACAGAGATAGTAAAGGAAGACACAGAACTACAAAGTTGAAGCAAGCTTACAAGGTACAGAGCATTAAAATGGCAAAGATATGGGGCTGTGCACACAACAGCCTTTTTGGCCTTGGACTTGCAGAAAAGAATCAGAGACAATTCATAGAAAAAATATAATGCTTCTGTGAATAAATTTATTATTTTAAATATGCAAAATGTACTATTTTGCAAGGGCCAAAGAAAGAAGTGACAA
>NW_022938146.1:0-218 GCF_012274545.1 Fukomys damarensis | reverse complement strand
AGACTACTTAGCACCACTAAGGGGCTGCCAGTGAGCGTGGTGGTCCAGGATGACCTTGTTGTCCAGTGTTTAAGAATTTAGAGGTCTGATTTTTTAAAATAAGATGTCCCCCCCCCAGATGTAAATATTGGGGGCTATTGGTTTCAAAATTAAATTCCACAAGATGACATTTCTTTGGTCAACAAACTGTGTGGGAGACAGACCTAGTGGCAGCTCTC
>NW_022938145.1:0-653 GCF_012274545.1 Fukomys damarensis | reverse complement strand
AAACTCACAGAGTTGCAGCATCTTTCTCTGTGGAGTACTTCACATTCATGAAACTGACTGATTGCGCTTTAAATGCCTAAGCCGCGAAAGCAGCTGTTTACCGGGGAAACTGCACTTTATACCGCAGAAGCCCTCTGCAAAGTGCGTTTGTGTTATAACATCACACTGAAACTATCCCCAAGTATACAGAGTTCTGGAGGCTTGTGTGCACTCAGAGCTGCTAGGCACTCTCTTAGGCCTGAGGAGCTTCTCTGCTAAAAGTGCGTCACAACAGTGTTTCAATCTCTGCCAGGCAGAGCCCTACAAACAAAAAGGAATACAGTTGTACTCTATGTAGGAGGTGGACTTCACTGGAAACTCACAGAGTTGCAGCATCTTTCTCTGTGGAGTACTTCACATTCATGAAACTGACTGCTTTCGCTTTAAACGGCTAAGCAGTGAAAGCAGCTGCTTACCAGGGAAACTGCACTTTAAACCGCAGAAGCCCTCTGCAAAGTGCGTTTGTTTTCTAACATCAAACTGAATCTATCCCCAAGTATACAGAGTTCTGGATGCTTGTGTGCACTCAGAGCAGCTAGGCACTCTCTTATGCCTGAAGGGCTTCTCTGCCAAAAGTGCCTCACAACAGTGTTTCAATCTCTGCCAGGCAGAGA
>NW_022938144.1:0-221 GCF_012274545.1 Fukomys damarensis | reverse complement strand
AGAACCAAGACCTGTCATATAAAGGTACAAGATCCCAATAATGAATGCAACTGTACTGTATATACCTAAAATGTACCAATAAACTCAATGAGGAAGAAAATAAGAAATTAAAATGTGTTAGTATTAATGTATCTGTAAAAGATTCAGAGATATTGTGTAAGTAAATGCTAACAAGACACTGCTTTGAATGAGAAATCTCACTTTCATGTATATTAATCACA
>NW_022938143.1:0-296 GCF_012274545.1 Fukomys damarensis | reverse complement strand
GTGGCATTTGTGGAAACCAGATGTGCTGCACTTAGGGGAAGTAGCAGAGTGGGGTGGGGGGTTCGGGATTGGGCTTTGCTCCATTTTGGCTACCAGGACACCCCTTCTCTGCCATCCTGATTCCTATGGAGCCTCTCTTTCCCCTTTCTCTGCAGCCTGTCCCCCTCCTCAGCTATGCTTTGGGTCCTCGGAGGAGAGAGGGTGTCCCTCTCTGACCCTTCCTGCTGCTGTCTCATTGCTCGAGCTCTGAGCTGCTTCTCTCCTCTTGTCCCTCTGCTCCTACCCACTTTCCCTTC
>NW_022938142.1:0-355 GCF_012274545.1 Fukomys damarensis | reverse complement strand
TAGAAGTGAGGGCACCGACCGGAAGGAGGCCCTCGCCTGCAGGAACTCTGGTCTGCATGTCCTACACAGTCCAGGGTGTCCAGACCTCTCCTGGCCTTAGGTGTTGGTTTAATAAATAAGTAATATTCAGTTTTCCCACCAAGAAGTAAGTGAGCTCTGTCTGTCCCTCACCTCTCAATTCCCCCTTCTCTTTGCTTCAGTGTCCCCCCCGCCCCGGGCCATCTAGCCGTGTCCTCCCTATCGATCACACCGCCAATTTCTACACCACCGTGACAGCAGCCAGACCAGCAGCGTGGAGTCCTCTCCACTCCCACCACTTCAGACACTACTGTTGCCATTTTGAAGGAGGACAGGG
>NW_022938141.1:0-216 GCF_012274545.1 Fukomys damarensis | reverse complement strand
GCATGAAGTAAGATATAAGGAGACAAAGAGTCAGATGCAGAACTAAAACTAGATTTGGTTTTGGAGACCTTTCCTTCTATACACTGGAGCAGTTAATTACTACAACCCAGGTCTAAAAGTGCTCCGACCCTCGAGAGCCCTCCCCACCCCTCGCATTAGCTTGTTGTAATTTCTGAAGAATTCATATACATGAATCCAAGAGTGTAATAGCCTGAG
>NW_022938140.1:0-341 GCF_012274545.1 Fukomys damarensis | reverse complement strand
GGTAGTGTTTGCCGGAGGGTGAGGCTTCGTGTTCATTGGACCCTGAGTTTTAGGAATGCTGTACGAATGTAAGTCCCTCCTGGAGGCTCAGGGATAGGGTTAGGGTTAGGCCTAGGATTCCGGAGAAGGATAGCTTAGGGATTTCGCTGCCTGGGTGTCGGACAGCGGGTTTCCTAGTGAGTGTCAGCATGAGATGGCACCTGGGGCTTAAGCGCAGGGGAGGATTTCAAGTGCCAACCCACGGAAACCCAGGCATCAGGCTGTGGGCTAGGGTTAGCGTTAGGATTGGTGAGCCTGACCCGGACGGAATTCACATTGCAGGTGGTTTGCCTGTGCGAGCG
>NW_022938139.1:0-540 GCF_012274545.1 Fukomys damarensis | reverse complement strand
TATGTAAAATATAATATTATATAAAATTATTATAATTATATAAAATATAATTATTCTCATGAAACTGGAAAGAAATGAGTCCACCTGAGAAGTAAAAGGCTGGTTTAATATCTAATATCCATTTGTATAATTTATAACATTGATATATGATAATAGTCATTATTTCAATGTATGCAGAAAATCAAGGGTTAAAGTTGACACATTCAAAATCAAATCTCAAAAAGAAATTAAACTAAATTACACTTTTTCAGTCTGATAATATCTTGAGGGATAGTGTAATTATAACACTGCATTTAATGGTGACAGTAAACTCTGTCCTAAGGCAAGTTTCTCTTACCACATTCACCACCAGCTCCTCAGACTGAACAACTGGACAAAGAAATAAATTGAAGGTAAAACGTTTGGAAAGGTAAAACAAAAGCTATCTATACTTACAGGTGGCATAGCTATTCAAAAATTTTGATTTATCTCTCAAAACAACTAGTGAATATAAATGTCCTGTAAAGACTACATGGCTAATATACAAAATGACTGAATTTC
>NW_022938138.1:0-228 GCF_012274545.1 Fukomys damarensis | reverse complement strand
TCATTCACAGATAGAAGTAGAAGATTTGAAGTCAACATAATCAAAGCAATAACTTCTCTTCAGCAAAAAAAGGTATACCAGGCAATTTACCATCTTCTTACTTTGCACACTTTACATGGTCCTAGAAGATAGGGATTACCACAAAAAACTGACACTGTGGCCAGGGTGCTTGTGATCATGTCCTCTTTCACACATCTGGTTCACCAGCACTGAGGCTAGACCTCTTTA
>NW_022938137.1:0-204 GCF_012274545.1 Fukomys damarensis | reverse complement strand
GCTTCAGAATGCAGAATGACCTTTCAGAATTTGAGGATGGTTCAAAGCAGCCAGAATAATGGATGATGTATATTACAGGTATATTATTACTTATTATTTTCATTCAAAAGACATATGGGATATGAAATACTGAAATTATGGGCTCTTTTTTTCAGCTTTAATTGAGTTTATTGGTACATTTTAGGGATACAGTACAGTTACATT
>NW_022938136.1:0-243 GCF_012274545.1 Fukomys damarensis | reverse complement strand
CCACTTAACTTGTTTACTAAAAAAATCATCCTGTTATCTCAACAAAAGTTACTAAGTAACCCATCTTTGGCCACTCATTTAAAATACCATCTTTATTACTGTGTTGGATAGCTGTTCGTTTCTTTGGGTCCCATAACAGCCAGCCCTCTTTTACTAACAAAAACTTGATCTTCTTTGGGAGAAAACCATCAAGTCTGTTTTCCATTCATTTTTCATGGGGCTGTCAATGACATAATAATTCAT
>NW_022938135.1:0-336 GCF_012274545.1 Fukomys damarensis | reverse complement strand
TGAGGGGGAAGGAAGGAAGAAAGAAGAAGAATGAGAAAAGAATGATAAATTGAAAGCAAAGCTGTGCAAATAAGGGGTGGAAGAAGGTTTGGAGTCGAGGGGGAGGAAAGAAAAGAGGGATCAAGATATATCATGTCCGTGTAAAAATGTCAGGTACATATGATATATGTGGTCAGTATGTATACCTCAACTGTACCAATAAATTAATAATAAGAAACTAGCTATTTTAAATTTTTTATATTAAATAGTAATAAGTCAGCTTGTATCTCTTATGATAGCTTAACTTACCATTAATAAAATAATTTAATATTTTTAAAAATAAAATATCCTCCCTTG
>NW_022938134.1:0-1288 GCF_012274545.1 Fukomys damarensis | reverse complement strand
GGATTTGGGATTGTCCTGCCTCAGTTTCCCAGAATGCTGGGATTACACGTATGCGCCACCACGTCCACCTTCAAGGCCCTTCAAATTGCCCCTCATCTCCTCATCGTCATATCAGTATAAGGCATTTAAGCTTCTTCAGTTCATACTGGGCACCAGACCAGGCATGCTCTGCCACTGAGGTACAGCTCCAAGCTTCATTCATTTTTATTTTGAGACAGGGTCTTGCTAACCTGCCCAGCTGGCCTGACACTTGTAATCCTGCCTCAGCTTCCCAAAGAGCTGGATTGCAGAAGTGCACCACCTGGCCTGGCTTGTTCAAATTTCCTCTCAGCCCTCTGACCTTATTCTGCTTTGAGTTTGAATGATGTGTATAACCGTCTGTCCTCCACAGTCTTGACATTCCAAGAGTCTCCCTGCTACATCTGACAGTGTCCTGAATGCAGTGTTTGAACTTGTGCTGCAAAGAAAGAAGTAACAAGCCAGGCAAGGTGGTGCACGCCCGTAATCCCAGAACTCAGGAGGCTGAGGCAGGATGATTGAGGCAAATTCCAGGCAAGCTTGGGCTACATAGTGAGTGTTGGGCCAGTCTGAACTACAAAGGCAGACCCTGACTCAAAAAAAAAAAAAAGAAAAAGAAAATAAAAGAAGTAACAGCTGAATATAGAAGCTGTTGGGGGCCTCACTGTCTCCAACTGAGAGCCATACCCTCAATGGAACCCAATTGTTATTCTCCAGCAATGGAAAAGAGACCAGAACAGGGAGTGTAGGTGTCCCTCAGTTACAGAGCAAAGGGTTTTAAGACAAAGGATGATTAAAATGTTGAACAATGTAGATGTATAAGGAAGGGTGAGGACTGCTCAAAGCCCTGTGTTTTTTCTGGTGGTGATAGGTGATTTTCAAGAGAACTACAGTGGACCCTTGAGTTACAACAAGGATGACAGAACAACTGGGGTCACGAATGGAATTTAAGTTTTAACTTACAACAAAGGTCTTGAGTTATGACCCGAATGCCAGGTGCTTGTGCTTCCAGATGGTCTCAGATACAGATTTAACCCTTAAACGGTTCTAGAAGGAAAATTACATCCCTTCCTGTGCGGGGTTCATTGAGAAATCCTGGGCCAGCATCTCTCTGAGGACTGAGATCTGCTGGTGTACAGGAGAGAGACTTTGAATGCTGTGTAGAGGAGCCAGCAGAGCCTTCAATGGGCCAACTTGGGTTACAGCCAGCCCTCAGGAACAAACTGAGTTCGTAAATCAAGGGTCCACTGAGTCTCAGATAGGTGATGAG
>NW_022938133.1:282-1005 GCF_012274545.1 Fukomys damarensis | reverse complement strand
TTTCTGGAGTGAGATGGAATCTCAGCATTGTTTTAATTTGCATCTCTTGAATGACCAGTGATGGTGAATATTTTTTCATATATTTATTTATATGCATACCCATGTTCATAGCAGCACAGGTGTATAGCTAAATCTTGGACACAGCCAAAATGCCCATCAACTGATGAATAAATAAGGAAGATGTGTTTTCTAAATACAATGGATTACTACTCAGCCATAAAGAAGGATAGATGAGACATTTCTAGGTAAATGGATGCACCTCGAGACCATACTCATATGAAATAAATCAGACATGTATGTGTAAATATTGCATTGTTTCTCTGGTGTGAGAAACCGAAAGTGTAAATAAGGACCAAATAATAGATCTTGTGAAAGAGGGAGATAATGTTCAAATGGGAAGAGGAACTAGGGATGGGGATAAAGGAAAGGAAGGAAAGGTAAAGAAAAAAATAGATCTCAACCTGCCAAAGATTAAAACTAGACCCTTATCTTTCACCATGCACTAAATTAAAATCCAGTTTTTCTGACACCATTTATTAAAGAGGCTATCTTTCCTCCAGTGGGGATGGTCAGCTCCTTTGTCAAAGGTGAGGTAGCTGAGTACATCTGGAGTTGTTTTTGTGTCTTTCAATCTGTTCCACTGATCCTCAGGTCTGTTTCTTTGCCAGTACCATGCTGTTTTTATCACAGTGGCTTTGTAGTATAGTTTCAAATTGGGAATTG
>NW_022938133.1:0-201 GCF_012274545.1 Fukomys damarensis | reverse complement strand
GATTCTTTTTTCTAGTTCTGTCAAATATAGTGTTGGAATTTCAATTGGCATTGCATTGAATCTGTATAACAGTTCTGGTAGTATGGCCATTTTCACTATGTTGATTCTTCCTACCCAGGAGAAGGGATATCTTTCCAATTTCTTATATCCTCTTTGATCTCTTTTTTCAGAGTGCTATAGTTTTCAGTGTAGAGGTCTTTT
>NW_022938132.1:0-261 GCF_012274545.1 Fukomys damarensis | reverse complement strand
TAGGCTAAGTACCTATATCTGCTAAATCATTTTCCCAACTCCCAAGTGTAAAATTTATGTACACATGCTTGCCACTGGAATTAACACCCGTAACAGTTCCCTCAATGTGTCAATCTTTCCATCAGTCTTACCAAATACTTGAGAAAAACAACTTCCAGGAGGAAAGATGTATTTGGATCAGATTCAGTACATGACCACCAACTTCATTAGTGTGAGCCTGAGGCAAGGCAGATCATCATGGTGGAAGGCTGCTGTGGTGGG
>NW_022938131.1:0-207 GCF_012274545.1 Fukomys damarensis | reverse complement strand
TAGACAGGAAGGAAGACAGACATAATTTGCCCTAAATATTTGATTTTTTTTCTCCATTTTATAGTATCTACTATCAAGTATTTCTGTGCTTGGGAAATCCTATCTTGAGTCAGTTAAAAAATCAGAAGGGAATTAGAAAAGTGAATAACAATTTGTGCAATGTAAAAGTAAAAGAAGCAAAAGAAGATCTGATATATTGTTTTGGCA
>NW_022938130.1:0-454 GCF_012274545.1 Fukomys damarensis | reverse complement strand
TTATAGCTCACAACAATTTGTTATATATTTTATAGAGATCTAGAAGAGAGGACTTTCAAGTTTTCCAACACAAAAAAAAATGATAAAAGTTTGAGGAGATGGCAATGCTAATTACCCTGATCTGATACATGTATACACACATATAGAATTATCACACTGTAGTGCAAAAATATGCACAGTGATTATATGTCAAAATTAGTTAAGAAAATATTTTTAAAGAACTTTTAAAAAAAGACTGAAAGAATCATTATGCTGTTGAAAGAATTAGAACATAAAAACAAAAGCTAATGTACAGTGTCAGCTACTTCCAGGCCAGTTCCAAGTGCTTTTGCATGCATAAATTAAGCAGTCTCAGAGTTACACATCTGTGGCATCCCACTTTTCAAGTGAAGGATCTGAGGCCCAGAGAACTTAATGACTTGTCCAGGTTCACACCAATAATAAGCAGTAAAGC
>NW_022938129.1:0-297 GCF_012274545.1 Fukomys damarensis | reverse complement strand
AAGGAGACTAAAATTTACCTCATCATATCACAGTGAGAATAAATTATGATAATGTATGAGAAAACACCACAATGTATAAGTACCAATTCATACATCTATTCCCTTTGCCTTTTTTTCAAGACTGAAATGAAATTGAAATGTGATAATTCTTCACAACTGCAAATGACATTTATATAAACATTAGGTATTATTAAGAGATAAAAATACTTGAATAGAAAATGAGTTAACATACACAAAACTGTGTCTGATTACTTACTTAATGTATCACCTTACATGGTCATTTACATAATGTATCAT
>NW_022938128.1:0-389 GCF_012274545.1 Fukomys damarensis | reverse complement strand
AGGTTTACCCCTTCTCTGTGTCTGATCAGTGTAAGTCAGAATCTGGCCAGGAGACAGAAACCAGACCACATGCTTTAATAGGAATAATTCAGGGAAAACAATAGGTAACCAGGTTTAAAATTGTTACCTAGGTACTGAAGAGGTAAAAAGAGGACACTAAGATATATTAGACCCAGCAAATGCAGAGAATAACTACCACCCAGAGGGCTGGGGGAAAGAAGCTGGCACTATTAAAACTTAGAAGCTTGGGAAAAGGACATTGCACAGCAGAAAACTAGACCTCTGATCAGGGGGCACAGCTCAGTTGTGTTGGATTCTCTACACTTAGAGGACAGATTTCATGAGACCAGGACTCACTGTGCTCCAAGCTAAGCACTTAACATCTTGCT
>NW_022938127.1:0-530 GCF_012274545.1 Fukomys damarensis | reverse complement strand
GCCCGTATCTACTAGGAAGGTAACAGGTTGCCCCCCTACATTCAAGGTTAGCCTGGGCTCAGGAGGGGGGCTCCTGGCCCTGAGGCCCCTATCCTTCCAAGGAGAGGGCCTCGTTTGGGGCCTTGGATTTCTTATTCTTGAGCTTAGGGCAATTTTTAGCCCAATGTCCATCCTCCTTGCAATATGCGCATTGATTCGCGCCTATTATTGGGCCTTTCCGGTCTCTTGGCTGACTATCCTGTGGTCTCACTACAGTAGCCAACAATCTGCTTAATTCCTTGCTCTTCTTTTTGTCTCTCGCCTCTTGTTGCTCCTGTAATTTTTTATCCCTCTCATCTTGATCCTCTTTCATCCTTCGCCATAATCTTTCTTCCTTCTCCTCTGGGGTTTCCCTTTTATTGAAAACCTTTTCAGCCTCCTTAAGCAGGTCTGCTAGGGTGTAACCTTGGAGCCCCTCTAGCCTCTGAAGTTTGTTTCTTATGTCAGGGCTCGATTGCCAAATAAAGGACATAGAAATCCCTGTGGCTTGC
>NW_022938126.1:0-377 GCF_012274545.1 Fukomys damarensis | reverse complement strand
GCTGCAACTCTGTGAGTTTACCAGTGAAGTCCACCTCTTATGTGGAGTACAACTGTGTTACTTTTTGTTTGTAGGTCTCTGCCTAGCAGAGATTGAAACACTGTTGTCAGGCACATTTAGCAGAGAAGCCCTTAAGACCTACAACAGCGCCTAGCAGCTGTGAGTGCGCACAAGTCTGCAGAACTCTGTATACTTGGGGATAGGTTCAGTTTGATGGTAGACGTCAAACGCACTTTGCAGAGGGCTTCTGCGATTTAAACTGCCATTTTCCCCGGGAAACAGCTTCTCTCGCCGCTTAGCCGTTTAAAGTGAATGCGGTCAGTTTCTTGAATGTGAAGTAATCCACAGAGAAAGGTGCTGCAACTCTGTGAGTTTAC
>NW_022938125.1:0-567 GCF_012274545.1 Fukomys damarensis | reverse complement strand
TATTTAATACTAATTTTATTAAGACATCATGAGATTAATACAAGTTACCTTTGGCTTTTCCTTCGGTGGTCAAAGTGGTGGCCATTAACTTCTAGACACTTATTATAGACATTGCTTTAAAGTTAAAGTGTTAAAGTGTGTATACTTTTTTTGGCAGACTCTATATGTTCACACTAAATGAAGCTTTTACTCAAGTTGAAGCTTGAGGGAAATTTGGAAGCCACCTACTCCATCCCACCAGTACTAAAAATATATTAACACTAAACAAATAAACCAAAAATCACACAAAATTATTTGCACAGAAATATGAATCATCAAACTAAATAGTATGTATAGTGTTCAAAATCCTGCTGTTCAGTCGCCATTTATACTTATCACAAAAGGGCAAATACTTACCCCAGCAAATGGTTACACTGCATATAGCTGAAGATAGTTCTTGGGTTTTCAGTTCTGTACTCTCATCTGGGGCAGTGGTGTGTGTGGGGTCTATGCGACTTTTTATTCAAATTTAGCTATGTTGTTATTTGGAGTAATGCTCTGGGTAAAGTTGTTCAGTGTTTGCTTTCA
>NW_022938124.1:0-1319 GCF_012274545.1 Fukomys damarensis | reverse complement strand
ATCTATTGAGGTGACATATGATTTTTGTACTTACTACTATTTATGTAATGGATTACATTTGTTGATTAGCATATGTTGAACTATCTTGCATCCTTGGAATGAAGCCTTCTTGATCATGGTGTGTGATGTTTTCAATAATTTTTTGCATTGTTTGTCAGTATCTTTGTTAAGAATTTTTGCATCTGCATTCATTAGAGATTGGCTGGTAGTTCTGTTTGTTTGATTGATTCTTATCCAGTTTAGGGATTAGGATAATGTTACCTTCTGAAAATGATTTTGTAAGTATGCCTTCCCTCTTAACTTCCTTAAAGAGTCTGAGGACTACTTGCATTAGACCTTTGCTCAAGTTCTTGCAGAATTCAACTGTAAATCCATCAGGTCCTGGACTTAGCTGACAATGTTTTCATTACTGCTTCAATTTCATTTTCTATTACTACACTGTTCAGAATTTTAAAATCTTCTAGTCTCAACCTTGGTAGTTCATATGCATTTAGGAATCTCCATTTCTTCTGAGTTCTCCAATTTTCTACCATTTAGCCTGTGAAGCAGTTGCTGATAATTTTCTGGACTTTGGCTTGTAGTTTCACCTTGTTAATTTCTAATTGCAATGATTTCTCTTTTTATTTTTAAGACTAAGATCTGTGGCCAAGAGTTTGTCTATTTTGTTTATTCTTTCAAAGAACCAGCTCTTTGATTCACTGATTTTTGGTATTGTTTTGGTTTTAGTCTCCATTTCACTGATTTCTGCTCTGATCTTTTTAATTTCCTTCCTTCTCAAGGGTGCAGCTTAAAGGAAGCACCCTCTTTTTGCTCCAAGTTAGTACTTTGTTACAGTAATACTAATCTCCCCGGGGACAGGGTACCTTTCTGAAATGTTTTCATTAGGTCTTCTTCCAAGATGAGGTTGTGACTTTTTTTTTTTTCAAAATCAGCAATCTGGGGTTCTTTTAAATTAAATATATTCTATAAACATCATCATCCACCTAGTAAAATACTGACCTCAGTGCAAATCCCTCTAATGAAGTAACAGAAATGACTTATTTTTCAAGATTTAGAATAAGTTCTGTCTTAGCGAGAAAAGCTACCAAAAGGAAAGAATATTTCCTTTTTCTACTCAATTATTTTTACTTCCCATGTTTCCACATATATTCCAAATACTGACAACTCTTTAAAGATGTTTCAATCTAAATGACAAATATTTAGGGAACTTGTGAATCCAATAAAACATGATTAAGCAGATTTAAATGTTAATTATGAAAAAAGGAAAATGCTTTAATGTTAAGTAATAAAAATAGTAGATAATGTATATATACTATATA
>NW_022938123.1:0-273 GCF_012274545.1 Fukomys damarensis | reverse complement strand
CCCTCAACCCTAATCCTAATGCTAATCCTACTCTAACCATGACACTAACACTAGCTCTAGCCATTACTCTCACCATACCCCTATCTCTGGTCCTACTCCCAAATCTAGGAAAAACAATAAGCATAACCCTACACCTAACCCTAACAGCAACCTAAAGCATAAACTTAAATAGAATCAGAACATTAGCAAAACACTATCTCTATTCCTAACACTAGCGCTAACTCTAGCCTTATACCCAACACTAAGAATAGTCCTAATCCTAACTCAAACCCC
>NW_022938122.1:0-201 GCF_012274545.1 Fukomys damarensis | reverse complement strand
TCACCACAGCCCTGCCCCACTGCCACTCAGCCTGCTGCCCCGTCAGTGCTGGGAGTCAGGACCTGGGTTATACATTAGGCTTCGCCACCCTCTGCAGCGCCTTCGGGAGCTGTGTCACCTGTGGGGAACTTGAAAGACTGTGCTTGAATGAGCACAAGCCTTGGCTTCCACACACCAGACTCCATGGGATAGTGCTGCAGA
>NW_022938121.1:0-233 GCF_012274545.1 Fukomys damarensis | reverse complement strand
AGGACTGAGCCCCCTTCCTGTGAATCAGTAGGAGAACATAGCTGCTCCTTGTTTTCAAATCCATGAGGGATTTGGAAGCAGGGGCTTCCTAATCTTTGGAGTGACTACTTCAGGTTCACTTCCCTCAAGGATGACCTTTGGCCTTTGGCCTCTCGGGGTGGCTGGGTACCCGGAGTACACACACTTGCAGTGCTTTTCCCAGTTCTGCCCAGGCAGTTGGCAAGAGGGGAGCA
>NW_022938120.1:0-207 GCF_012274545.1 Fukomys damarensis | reverse complement strand
TGAAGAAGATGAAGAGATGACTAAGATCAGACAAAGACTCTTCCAAGAAGAGTAGTAGTACTAGTAGTCGGTAATAGTCCAGGAACAGCACCCAAGGAAGGTGTGGTCTTCCCATTCTTCCTATGAATTTAATTCCTGCCTCACATCCACCCCAAAGTGCCTGTCTTGCAAGTTAAGATTTCAGTAGCATCAGCATCCCTTTATCTC
>NW_022938119.1:0-217 GCF_012274545.1 Fukomys damarensis | reverse complement strand
CACTGTAATGCTGAATGTACCTGGAAGGGGGCACATACCCTTCTCCCGAGGTTCTTCCCATCATGCCACGTGTAGGAGGAGCTGCTGGAGTACTCACTGCAGGTGCTGGAAAGAGACAGTTCACTGCTGCTGCAGCTGTTTCGAGGACAGAGATGACTGGGAACAACAACCCCCAAGCCGGGGCATCTCAAGGTAGGGGTTCCTGATTTTGCATTCA
>NW_022938118.1:0-266 GCF_012274545.1 Fukomys damarensis | reverse complement strand
TGGATTTCCTACAAATCCAGTGCAGATCTCTCTGTTGATTACTACTACACTCTGCCTAAAAATGACTGTCTTTTACATTTATGTAACAAATGCAAGTAATCATGAAAAACCAGCAGTGAATTTTAGGACCAGATTTTGTACTTAAGACAAAACACCATTGGCTGGCTTTGTTCAGATTCTTATTTGCTGTAGTACCTGACAACGGTGGAATCAACTCAAAGAAGGTGGTTCTTAACAGCCACACATTCCTCCGCTTTCAACACTGC
>NW_022938117.1:0-215 GCF_012274545.1 Fukomys damarensis | reverse complement strand
ATATAATTGTAGTTTTTCCGTATACAACTTGCATTGTTTGAGGAAGTGCAGTGATAGTCTTGATTTCATTTCTTTTTATGATTTGTTTTCGTCTCTGTCTCTCAAAAAGGCTAGCGACAAACATGTATCAGCTTTACCAACTGTTTCAAAGGATCAGTTTTATTTTATTTATTTATTTATTTTTTGATACCGGGGATTGAACTCGGTTCCTTGCA
>NW_022938116.1:0-779 GCF_012274545.1 Fukomys damarensis | reverse complement strand
AGGTCTCCTGCTCAGGGTCATTCTGAACTTCCTTGATTATTCTTTTGTGTTGAAACTACTATACCCTGGATTCGACTTCTTCCTCTTTTTTATTCAGTCTCTCATTTTGTTAGAGCCCAAGCTCAAATAATATCAGTATATGAGATAAAGAAATAAAATTTTTGTGTGTTTGTTGCAACAAATTACCACAAACAGGTAGATTACAACAACATGTTTACTTTTTCAGTTCTTAAGGCCAAAAGTTCAACATCAAGGTGGTGGCAGACTCATGCTTCCTCCAGAAGCTCTGACTGTTTCTTCTAATCTGGGGGCTCCTGGTCATCCTGGACTTTCACAGATTTGTGCTCCAATAGATATCTTCCATTTACATGGGTTTTTTTTCTCCTTTTTTTCCACTGTTGTGTCTTCTAAAGACAATTTTATTGGGTTTGGGGCTCATTCAGACAGAGGATAATCTCATCTCAAGATCTTTTACTTAATTACATCTACAGAGAACCTTTCCCTAAATAATTTCTAGGTGTTAGGACATGTATATCCCTTATTCAGGACCACCATTCAATCCACTATAGGAAGGGAATTGGACCCTACATATGGTGATGTCTCCATTCATGAATGCTTCCCTTGGCAAACAATTCGGTTTGCAAACAAAAGTGTTCAGCAAACTTTTGCTTTGGTTTGCAAACTCTGCATCAGATGACAAACACAACTGTGGCCGTCTTCCCTACACAAATGCCACCATCTTCTCCAAAATTGTAAAACAAAGTAGGTTTGTAAATCAA
>NW_022938115.1:0-415 GCF_012274545.1 Fukomys damarensis | reverse complement strand
AATTAGAAATTATCTGCTGGCTTTCTATTAATGGATACCAACCTGTCCTTGTGTCAAATTTCTTAATATCAAATTTTGTCACAAACTCTGGGACTCACGTTAAAACGTGGTCTGATCTGATGACCATTCAATAATTTCTCCAAAGAATGCTGAGTTGGTTTTCAGGTCGACAAATGATGTCCTTTGTCTACATCATTACTAGCCCACTCTGCCAAAAAACCTGACATATTCAGATTGAAATTTGCAGGAATGGACTAGGTTTGAACCATGTTTTAATTATGTAATAGTCACAATGACTTATTTTTCTCAGGAATATTCTCTTCTTGCATCTCCAGCATAATAGAGAAGAAACAGCATGAGGAATGATAATCAGAGCAGTGTGTCTGAATTCATCCTCTTGGGGCTCCCTATCAGG
>NW_022938114.1:0-236 GCF_012274545.1 Fukomys damarensis | reverse complement strand
TACACATGTAGAAGGGAATGTCAAACTTACTTTGCCTCAATTTCTTTTCCTGTTGGATTTTCCACTGGTGAGGAAGAATTTTATCTTTTGATGTTCCTGTCTTTCGTGTCTGAAGAGAATGCCGGCTCTTGCATGGAATACTCCATTAACTCACCACAAGCAGAATGAGGATAAACCTCTTTGACTCTTAAGGACTCAACTCTACCCTTCCCCTGCCACTCTTTTTCTTTTCTTCT
>NW_022938113.1:0-906 GCF_012274545.1 Fukomys damarensis | reverse complement strand
ACAGTACAGTTACATTCATCACTGGGATCTTGTATCTTTACATGACAGGTCTTGGTTCTCATTATTTCCCCATACCCCTGCCCTCCCTTAGCATTATAAATGATACTGGAAAAAAAGTAGCTATCATTTGTTAAGCACCTTTCATACACCAGACATTAAATGATATATTGCATATGAATTATGCTTTCTTCAATGCAACTCAGTAAGCAAATTAGAAAACTGTGTTTGAGAGAGGGATCAATGGCTTCCCTAAACTGCTAACAAAAGTCCACATGAGGATTCAGGCCCAGGTCTCCTCCACTCCAAAGCTGGAGTCAGGCTTCCTGCTGTGTTTAGCCTTTTGACTCTACATCTGCTGTTGTGCATTGTCCCTTCTAATTATCATAGTGCAAACACTAGATCTTTCAAGGGCTGACTAACAGTTGACCCTGAACTGAACATTTATGTATCACTCTTAATATCTGTATGATGCATATAGTATTATCAATGTTGCCCATTTTACAAGTACGAAAACTAAGGCTTGAGACTTTGAGTAAATTGCCCTGACAACACATCTACGAAATGGCTCAAACAAGTTTCAAAAGCCCAGATCAGCTCAGGTCTACATGTCATGCTTTTGTCCATTATGTAAGAGGTCTCAAGCCATGGTGTGCTTCGACCATCACTGATTAATTAATAATCACAGACGTCAGTTTGGAATCCCAGGTGTGGCAATGGCTGTCTTATTTCTTCACTCCTGAAACTATGATCATACTCCCTGTCCTATGTTAAGTTGTATCATTGCTACAAATCTTGAGCCAGAGATGAAAACAGGAAAGCTCACCCTGCAAGCTCTTGTGAACCTACTGTCAGTGGTGGCAGGCTGAGGCTGCTGCAGTTTGTTTTGTATTTTAAACAAGCCTGGAG
>NW_022938112.1:0-312 GCF_012274545.1 Fukomys damarensis | reverse complement strand
CCAAAAAACTAAACTGTAATTGCAAAACTGTGACAAAGGCATTTTGGATAGTACTGGGATTCAAACTCTCTTAAAATGATAAACAAATGTTAAGGACAATGTGTCCACTCACTCGCTGGCTGACTTCTGGGTTCTAGTCAGGAAGCTCTTCATGCCCTCCACCATGGGCTACCAGGAATGAGAGACGAAAATCCTCAGGGTCTTCAGAGCCTCTTCACACTTGCCTGTTTCAGCGGGAGTCAAGAGACCTGCTGAAAAGGATGGGGATGACACTCAGGGCCTAGCCTGTCTGCTGCTGTCTCCGTGGTTCAC
>NW_022938111.1:0-218 GCF_012274545.1 Fukomys damarensis | reverse complement strand
GGGGGTGAAAGATATTTAAGGCATATTTTGAACCTGTTTAGATATTGACTGTTTTGGAGGCTGCCAGTATCAGAGCTCTGGTAAGGGCTATGAGCTCTGCCTTTTGGGAGGTTGTGCTTGGAGGAAGGGGCTGGACCTTTATTACCTCCTCTGAGGAGACAATAGCATGTCCTGCTCATCATGGACTGGAGGTGAAAGAGAAAGAGCTGCCATCTATG
>NW_022938110.1:0-326 GCF_012274545.1 Fukomys damarensis | reverse complement strand
AAAAAAAAAAGAATGGAGTCACTTGGGGCTTCCAAGTTTCCTAGGTAATTACAGAAACTATAAAATATGGAGCTTTGAGCTTTCTCACTTTAATGTGCTCTTCATGTGTTAAAAGCATCAAAAGTTATAACCCCAGGGACAGTCCCTGCTCATCTTCGCACTATATACTTCACATATTTTTAAAAGATCTTGCAGTTGGTCTGTAAAGGATGGTCATCCTTTACTACCTTACAGTAAGTTTCTGGTGAGTCTGGTTGTTGACCAAAGAGTCTGTTTACTGTTATTCTTAGAAGTAACAGTGGATCTAACTGAAAGCACCTGGATCT
>NW_022938109.1:0-436 GCF_012274545.1 Fukomys damarensis | reverse complement strand
TCACTAGGAAAGCCGCACAGCGATGCCCAGGTGCAGAAACTGCGAGGCTGTCACTCACCGGAAACCTCATCCTAACCCACACCCTCAGCCTGACCCAGGGGGGAGGGACATACCTTCCTACGTCATTCCGAACACTGAAGGTCACATGAACAGGGGCCTCCCGCCCCCCGAAATGTAGACGACGTGACGTGGGGAGTGGAATGGGGAGCCTGTCCCGTCCCCATCATCGAGCTCTCACCCTACTCGCTGGCCCGGCACTACCCACTGGCACTGCGGTGCGAGGCGCGGGTCCTTGGAAATAACCAGTGCATCCCACCTTCGTGAAAGGCGCTGCCCTCACCTTCCCTCGCACAGGCAAACTACCTGGTAGACCACTTCCTTCCGGATCAAGCTCACCAACCCTAACCCTAACCCTAAGCCACCACCTGATTCCTAA
>NW_022938108.1:0-355 GCF_012274545.1 Fukomys damarensis | reverse complement strand
TCCAATAATTGTTATTTTTTTAAATTCTGAATTTCCTGGTCCTCTTTGCATCATTTGACCCTACTATGTATTGTTTTAAATCGTATGAACTTTTTATTTTCTGTTTTTTGATGCTTTGCTACTAAAGCCCAGAGGCCTGCCCCTCCCAGGGTTGGCTCATTCCTAGAGAGAGTTGAAGAACTTGCCTTCGGCCTGACCTTCAAGTGCACTGCCCAACCAGTCTTCTCTATTTGGATCTCACTGTCAGGGTCAATACTTCTCAGCCCTCACTATCCCAGGGGCAAGTACCAGACAATGAAAGCCAGCCCTTATGCCTCTGTACTTCAGAGTCATTCAAACTCATCAATACTGAACC
>NW_022938107.1:0-242 GCF_012274545.1 Fukomys damarensis | reverse complement strand
TGAATTTTTGGGAAGATATTTTAAAATCACATTCAACAACACATTCTTATTTTGAACATGAATGATAATAAGAAATTGCCCTAGCACAGAATTGTAGCTGTGCAGAAATACTACTTAGGAACATGGATAGTACCTGGTACATAATGGGAGTTCCTGACAACATTAAGAATCATGTGTCTACTATATGCACCTATGGAAATGTCACAGAAAAATTCATTAATCAGTGCAATGAATTAGTTAAT
>NW_022938106.1:0-206 GCF_012274545.1 Fukomys damarensis | reverse complement strand
CTACTGTGGCTAGTCGAGTTCATGGTCTCCATCTTCATTCAAAAGATCCTCCTTATTAAACAGGCTGGTAGTCAAAGAAGGGTAAGAGGACCATAGAGAAATATTCAACCTAAGACAGAGTATGGGAAAGAGGAATATCCCAATACTTGATGATGGGTAAGAAATTTCATCTGATGGTCCTCACCTAAGACAGGCACAGTCTATCT
>NW_022938105.1:0-227 GCF_012274545.1 Fukomys damarensis | reverse complement strand
AATTTGTACATTTGTTCCTCCACAGTCTATGCTTGTTCAACTGAAGTGTTGAAACTAAGTTCAATTTTCCCTGTTGATACCTTGACTACTGTGGTGATCATTTATTGGTTTATGCTTTATATTATTTTATCATGTTGAAATCCTTTTGGATTGTTATTCTTATATCTATCACATAATTATATGTGTGAGTTTTTCTTAAATTGAAAATATATTAATCATATTTATAT
>NW_022938104.1:0-204 GCF_012274545.1 Fukomys damarensis | reverse complement strand
AATACCCACATTTCTCTCAGGCAAGCTCTGTATATCTGGGTTTGGTAGTGAGAATTTAGTTGACGGGTATGAAGTTTCGCTTGCACATAGAAACTTGATGTGACATTCAAATGAACAAGGTACTCAGATATTTGACTTTGCTTTTGCTCACTGAAAAGATGTGCAATTTTTTTACTAACTTTTCTGGAAAGAAGAACCAAATAG
>NW_022938103.1:0-210 GCF_012274545.1 Fukomys damarensis | reverse complement strand
GAATCAATCTAACAAAAGAAGCAAAAGACCTCTACACTGAAAACTATAGCACTCTGAAAAAAGCGATCAAAGAGGATATAAGAAAATTGAAAGCTATCCCCTGATCCTGGGTAGGAAGAATCAACATAGTGAAAATGGCCATACTATCAAAACTGATATACAGATTCAATGCAATGCCAATTGAAATTCCAATGCTATATTTCACAGAAA
>NW_022938102.1:0-253 GCF_012274545.1 Fukomys damarensis | reverse complement strand
GTGGCATCATCCTTGTCTTTCTTACTGTCTTTTGTTGAGACCCTTTCTTGGTTTGCCCTCCAAGACATCCTACTTTCTGCTTGTCTTCCTTCCTGGCTTCTGCTCAGACTCCTTTGCCCCTGATTTCTGTCCCTAAGTGATATCATCCAGATCAATTTTTTGAGACACCATCAATGTGCTGATGACTTCCAAATATTAAATCTCTCCTTTTGGATTCTAAATTAATCCAGCTGCATATCCTTCATATGGAGGC
>NW_022938101.1:0-1283 GCF_012274545.1 Fukomys damarensis | reverse complement strand
GCCTTCCAGAGTCTTGCTGTTCAAACCGTACTGCACACACCAGCATCCCTCACATCTGCAGAGCTGGTTAAGGATGCTGCACTTTGGGCTCCTCTCCAGACTTCCTGTCACGATCTGCATGTTTTGCAAGACCCCCAGGGGATTCATGTGCATGTTCAAGTTTGAAGTCTCAGGGGTATAGGCATTCATACTCCTGGAGGCCTCAGCCTGCCTCTCCTGTCCACCCCACCTCTGTGACACTTACACACTTCACTGGATGGCTGATAAAATCACAGAAATGTAGGCAGATAGAGACCTGGCCACTTCCATTTGAAGGTTTCAAGGGTGCCCCTGAAAGGAGCATAGGCTAAAACAAAAGGATACTGCTACAATCTGGGTGTTCATCCCACCTCAAACTTGCATTGAAACTTCACCCTTTGTCTTAATTACTTTTTTCTTTTGCTGAGAAAAAGTACCCAACACCCACAAATTAAAGGAGGAGAGATCTATTTTAGGTTACAGTTTGTAGAGGTTTCCATCCGCAGTAAGCTGGCTCAGGCAGAGTAGCACGACAGAGGGGCATGGAAGAGGGGAAACAGTCCATGGCAGGACAAGCAGAAAGCAGAGAAGTCAGCCTTCCAGACTTTTATCCCAAGCAGGCTTCAAGTCTACTGGGTGGTGCCACCCACACCCACGATGGGCCTTCCCATTATCTAACCCAGAACTATGTTAAGCCAATCAGTGGACTAATTTTGTTATTACAACTGTTAATCCATATACATACACCCTACATCCGGCCCTCTCTGAAAAGCCCCATGTATGAGTGCATGAGGCTTTTGGGGGACATTAGATGCAACCCATCGCACCCCCAATCATATGTTAGTGCATTTTCAGGTGAGGCATATGGGCAATAAGTAGGGTTACATGAGGCATGAGGGTGGGGCCTCGGGATGCCATTCGTGGTCTTATAAGAAGAGGGAGAGACCTGAGCTACCCCCTTTCTGTCTTATCACGTCATGCCCTCTGCCAGATTACAAAGCAGCACAAGTCCCTCAACAGATGCCAGCAGCATGCTCTTGGCTTTCTGTCCCCTAGAACCTTGAACCCAATAAAACTGTGTTCTTCGTAACTTACCCAGTGTGAGGCCTGTTCAGAAACCAGACCAAGTCATGCACCACATTGGGCCATTTAATGACCCTATTGACCACATCAATGCTTTGCACAGAGCCCACAGATAGTGGCTAGAGGTGAATCCTCTAGGCCAAAGTCTAGACTGAGGTGCTTTGCTACAGAAACCCAGGTCA
>NW_022938100.1:0-780 GCF_012274545.1 Fukomys damarensis | reverse complement strand
CTGATCCTTAGTTTCAAACAATGTACTGAGCTAATAGGATGATCTAGACACAATTTGAGGACGTACTAAAAGTCCTTTGGGAGAAAACCCTCTGTCAAGCTAGTCAGTTGCCGTGTTTATCTAATGTACTTTATGACATACACTTCAGAATCATATGGACGTATAAACTCTTGTAATATCTTCTGAGGTAATAAGCAGATTAACTTTCTACACCCTTTATTTTGGTTACTAACCTTCTGCAGTAGAGAGTGGGAAAATTTGAAGAAATCAACCACTCTTCTTGAAATAGTTTTATTCGAGGTTTAAGTTTCAAATGGATGCCATCTGAACATTATGTAAAGACAGTCAGGCGGCCCAGTAGCAAATTGCTCCTCAAAACCGGGCTTGAAAAGCTTAAGTGTCTTCATTAGGGAAACTGGGTCCCTAAACGTTCAGTAAAAGGGAGCAGGACTTCCTTGAGAAATGGTTTATTCCAGGATGGAGGAAAAGAAAGCACAAAAGTGAACCTAGGGTTTTTGTGGTGCTATCTTCTCATTGTGTCTCTATGTGGCTTTTCCTTCGCACTTTTGTGGAGAGAGATATCTCTGTCCAGTGGGAAAAGAGATTTCCAGTGGCAAAAAGAGATTTGTGTGAAGCCTACTGGATTAGGGCCCCATCCTTACGGCCTTATTTAACCTTAATTACATCTCTGAAAGCAGATGCCTAAATACAGTCACATTAGATGTTAGGGTTTTACCATATTAGTTTTACAGACCAAAATCAGCTCATGACACCTACTAT
>NW_022938099.1:0-221 GCF_012274545.1 Fukomys damarensis | reverse complement strand
TGTATGTTTGGAACAATTTAGATATATAAAACTGTTTCTGAGTTGTAGATTTTATGAAATCTACGTAGATCAAATAGAATGAAGTTAGTGACCTGATTGAGATGAGCTGTAGTTGTAAAATACACACCTGATTTGAAAAACAGTGCAGAAAACGAATGTATAATACAAGTACCTTGATCATTTTTGTTGTTTAGGTGTTGAAATGGTAAATTTTAGACATA
>NW_022938098.1:0-347 GCF_012274545.1 Fukomys damarensis | reverse complement strand
TACACCATATTTTTATCAGACATCGTCATAGCAATAGTAAAAATGCTGAAAGACAAAGAGAAATTATTGCAAGTAGCAAAGGAAAAACATTCCTCACATAAAAAGGAGCCCAATAAAGACTATCCATTGACTTCTCATGGATACAAGGGAGGCCAGAAAGCAGTGGATGAATATTAAAATTACTAAAAGAAAAAATTGTCAACTAAAATCCTTTCATTTGGCAAAATGAGTGTGCTCTAAGACATGCTAAGGATATATGCATAAATCAGTAAAATACAAATGCATTTCAGAAATAAGTCCTCACATTTAAGGTCATTTGATTTTTAACAATTGTGTCAAGACTATCA
>NW_022938097.1:0-678 GCF_012274545.1 Fukomys damarensis | reverse complement strand
TCTGGCTTCATATGAAACCTTCTCCAATTCTTTTACTTATCTATTCCTCTGGTCTAACTCTGTCTTAAGCCCCCATTCTAAATGGTAAATATCCTTATTGAATACTATATTCACTGAAAACATATTTCGGATTGCTTCTTGATTTTAATTTAATTCACGTGGTTTGAAGGTGATAGACTGATGACTACCATAAGTGGTCAGTTTTCAAATTGTGCATCATTATACTGTGGTGCTGATTGTATCAATTAGGATAAAGGATTGTGATTGATTCAATGAGCTGTTTTCTTTGCTATTATGAAAATGAGAATGTCTATGAGTCATTAGAGACCCAGGGACTGCAGCCCAACTATATCAGGAAGATTTAAGTAATAACCTATAGGTTAAACTAAGGACAACCCAACAACTATAGTAAAGATGAGAAAACACTTAAGCAAGATACAGGAACAGACTTCCACTTCAGCAATGGGAAACAGTGGGATAAATGAGGGTGAAAAGTCTGACAGTGAATCATCAGGACACCCTGAACTCAAAACACAGGAAGTAACAAAACTGATCAATCAGGCTCTAGAGAAATTTAAAGCAGAAGTTATTTCCCAGATAATCATAGAGATGATGAGCAAAATAAAAGTTATAATTCATGACTCTAGAACAGAAACTGAGAGGAAAATAGATAGAAGC
>NW_022938096.1:0-297 GCF_012274545.1 Fukomys damarensis | reverse complement strand
ACAGGCATGTGCCACCACGCCTGGCTCTACATTTATTTTTAAACTTTATTTTTTTATTGGTACATACTTGTCATACCTATTGATCGCATTCATCATAGGGAATTTGTACTCATATATAATATCCTAATTCTTTTTTCCCATTCCCTTCTTCTCTTTCCAATCCTTCTTCCCCTCCCTATTCTCCAAAGCTTTGTTTCCATTTTTCCTTCTATTTTCTTTTATTCCTTTTTCTTTTTGAGGTTATTGGTATAATCTAGGTATACAATACAATTACATTCATCATTGGGATTCTGTACC
>NW_022938095.1:0-201 GCF_012274545.1 Fukomys damarensis | reverse complement strand
ACAAGAGGAAGTGTGGAAGAGAGGCGGCAAAGGAGCTGACTTACTTTATGCCCACCTGCTCCCAAAAGCACCGACCCATTCCTTTGAGGATGAATTCAGTCTTGAAAGAAAGCTGTTAATGCCTCTTCCAGGCCCTCGTCCCAACCTGAGTTTTGGTGGGGACAAACCACACTGCCATACATAGCAACCTCCAGAAAACCT
>NW_022938094.1:0-642 GCF_012274545.1 Fukomys damarensis | reverse complement strand
CAAGTTTTGTTTTGATGCCTGCTAAGAAATTTTGGCAATGAAATAACAGAATGCCTTAGAGGATACCTTCAAAACAGCCATTCCCAAAAGGGTGGTATTCATTTGGGAATTTTTAAGTTGGTGCATTTTCCCATACAGAATATTTAGCTTCATTTTGTGTAATTGTTAAATATGTGTATCGCATACTGTTCATTTTCATACCTTTCCCCTATCCCTGTTCTCCTTCTCTCCTTACCCTGTTAGTCTTTCCCATCTCCAAAAAGCCAGTTTTTCCTTTTTCTATCACCTCTCCTTTATTTTACTGCTTAATTTATATTTTTTGATCTTTCATATAAGAGAAACCATGTGACATTTCATATTTTGTGCCTGAGCTATTTCAGTTAATGTTATGTGATGAAGACCCCACTTATTTCTTTTGGCAAATGATATGATATTACTGATCTTTTTGACTGATTATATAGCATATTTCCTTTTTATTTTTGGTGTTGTGAATTAAACACTGGTATTAGCAAAAAAACCTCCAGTCTTTTTATTTCTTATTTTGAGGGAGTCTCACTGATGATTAAGTTGCTCTGTCTGAGCTTCAACTTACCATCCTGAAGAATCTGCTTCCCAGAATGCTGGGTTTACAAGAATGCAAAT
>NW_022938093.1:0-1649 GCF_012274545.1 Fukomys damarensis | reverse complement strand
GCTTCACTGATAAACCTCTCTGCCTGGGAGACTCTGTAGGATGCAGTGACTGCTGAGGCCAGCAAGTGCATCTTCCCCAAAAGTGCAGCCCAGAGTGTGGAGGGTGTGATCCCCGCGGACGCAGCAAGTCTGAGGCCGAGGTCTTCCCGTCAGTCCTCCTTTGACACACTTCCAGGGACTCAAGTTAACTGGTTCCTTCCCTCTTTGGAGGATCGCTGGTCTTAGCTTCTGTTTCTGCTGATGAACAGTATGACATTTGTTACACTGACAGGTGACACCCTGGTAATTTCAGATGTGTTTACTTATTAAGTAGGGGAAGATAAAAGCGAGATGGGTAGTCATTGCTCTCGGAACTGGTAAGACTTTAAAGGTTTTGTCTCGTAAAGACAGTAGCTCTTCAGGGGTGTTGGACAGGCATAGAATTTGCACCAATTCCTCTACTTTAATGTCTGCATTTACTTCCTACCGCACTTTAAACTTCCCTCTTGATCTTAAGTGATCTGGAGTTCATTTAGTCTCTGGTGAGATCTGCCTTGTATAGTGTTGACTTAGTTCTGATTCTTTTTGCCCTTCGGTAAGCATAAATGAAAGTCATGATCTTAGACATTTTGGTTAAGAGACTTCCTTCGCAGTGTGTGACCACAGCTGCATGCAGGATGAATGAAAAAGATTACTCGGAGACAAGACTTAGTTCAATCCGAGAAGCACACAGTGGCTGCTCTCTGAGGAGAGAGAGCCCCGGGAACCCAGCACAGCCTGAGATGCCTGTCGTGGTTTGTTAAGGATATGAGAACAAATAGAAGACATTTCTGCAGGAGGTTTGGCCAAGGGATGGGCGGGAGTGGTGATTTGTTACATGACTTGTGCCCATCCAGTCTAAGCAGGCTCAGCAGAGGCTGTGGAAACACACTGGCCAAAGTAGTCATTGTCCGGATCATAACTGGCTTTTTAATTCTGCCCACTGTTGTGCTGCAGATCTGCTCTAAACTTAACTCATTCATTCCAGAAGTTCTGAACTGTCCTCCAGAGAGCCCCTTCCTCTTTCTTATTCACTTCAGACACTCCTTTGGCCAGGGTCTCCCCACGAGTTCATCGTTCTATGGTTTTTCCGTTGGAAAATGCCACCCACAAGATGAACAGATTCGATAGCAAAGACTTAATGCAAGTTAATGACAAAGGGATCCTCAAAAAAGCTAAGGTGTGTTTTGGGGAGAACAGCCAACTGTACAGTGGCGGTGGATCCTGTGGTCGCTTGTCTTGGTGTGGAGGACGTAGTTTCTGTTTCTGCAGAGGTAAAGGAAGCCGTGTTCACTCTTGGCCTGTCTTCTCTGTTTCACATCCAGACTGCACCTATGAAGGGAACACTTACAACAGCTCCTTCGAGTGGCAGAGCCCAGCCGTGCCCTGTGTCCTGCACCAGTGCCAGGTAAAGTCCAGTAAAAATCAGCTCTGAGAGACTCTGCTGTGGCTGCTTTCTGCAAACCCAGAGTGAAACCCAAGCAGAAACTCAGAAATGAGAAACAAGTGCAAACCCTCTGCATCCTTGTAGTTGATTGTGATATTTACCGTAACAGGACAGGTACAACATGGATATCGTGTAGGACTGTTCCCAGAAATACGCAGTTGTCCGCCACTGTAAACTGTGCCTG
>NW_022938092.1:1968-4023 GCF_012274545.1 Fukomys damarensis | reverse complement strand
ACATGCGTGTTGAAATATAGAACTGTGCAAAGCCATGTAAAGAAGCTGCAAGAAAATGAGGAATGTGGATTTGAAGTGAAGGCAAGCCAGGGCAATAGGGACTTGTGGCTGTGAGGAAAGAAGGAGAGTTCTGTGGGCACCTGTTCTTGCAGGGGCTCACTTGGCACAGGGGACTACACAGTGGGCTTGTAGGAGTTAACACAGTGCTGCCACATAGCAAACGGACTGGGAATTTTGAAGAGAGATACAAGGAATTGAGGGAGCTACCAGTGTGAGGTTGGTGGGCAGGCAAAAAGTAAGAAAGGAGGAAGGGGCATCTCTGAGAGGCAGGAGAGATGAAAGGGAGTAGTGCTTCAGATTTTATAGAAAAGTGTACCCAAGATATTGGACCTTACCAAAAATAGGACTGTGTAGAGGGCTGGAAGAGAGCCTGAGGCAGAGCACTTTTCTAGACTGAAGGACAACCCAGGCAGACCAGGACCAGTCCCATGACATGCCATTCACAGCATCTTTGCAGTGTCAACACCAGAAACTGATGAGAGATAAGTGATCCCAGTGCCACTGAGGAGACATAGAAGTCTGCTTCAGGCCACAGACCTTCCCAGGGGGAAAGATAATAAGAAAGTCTGAAGATGGATGGTGATATCCTTCCTAGAATCCTGTGAAATACTTTGGTATCACTGTGACGTAAATGAAAACCACTGACAAAGGCACATTGGCTGCTACAATGACACAGTCTCTTTTAAAATTATATAAAAAGGTGAAATACATTGTGTCCACTCCCCTGCCTTGTGACTTCTGAGATGTGGTCATGAGGATCTTTGATGCCCTACACCCAGCACCACCAGGAACTAGAGACAAAATTCCTCACTGTCCACCATGCTTCCTCTCACCTGTTTCTCTAAGCAGGAGCCAGGAGATTGTCCTGAATGGATGGGCATGACACTGAGGTCCTAGGCGGTGCGCTACTGTCTCCAGATTTCCCTCAATCCACCCCTCTCTGGTAACCATGACCACAGTTTCGAACTGCCAACTCATCGCCATTATGATAACTGAGCTCTGTCATAGCCCAGACACGCACTGTGTACTCTGACACTCTGCCAGCCTCTGTGGACACTGAATTGATATCTGGGCCTTCCAACTTTACTCACTGACTTTGATCCTACTCCTCCCAATACATGTCGTCAGTAACTATTTCCTTGCTCAAAATTCCAGTCCTACCCAACTCATTTGGACATTGAGACAGTATGACACATTTAACAGAAGAATGGCCTTGGCTCAATGGGTGGAATAATCAGAAGCAGTATAGACTGCCTAGCTTGCCCTGCCAAATGTCCCTATATGTGATATGCTTCTAAGTGAGATAAATAAATCCCACGTGTTTAAACAACAAATAGTTTCTCTGGTGTGAATAAACTCTAATAGTACATAATTTCTCTTAATGACAAAGTTGACAATGTGAAATAGGAAGAAAAGGGCTTAATGTTTAGGGAAAGTGGGAATTGCAGGACAGAGGGAATATGCAGAAGAAGAAATAGGATAAAATGATAAAATGGAAAACAAAGTTTTTAAATCGGTAGGAGAGTAGGGACTGAAGGGAGGGCAGGGACAGGAGCAAAACATGAGAAACAAGAGCTGTGATGTGAAGGTACAAGACAACAACAATGAATATAACTATACTGTATACCTCAAAGGGACCAATAGACCCAAGAAGGAAAAATGAATGTCCCTAACTGCACCATGCTAAGATGTGAGGGTGATTCACTTGGGGCAAATGAACATTCAAGTTGGACCCTACCACCACTCTTAGCAGAAGCAGGGCCATCTGAGTTAAACAAGGCTACCTGTGGGCTGGGTCCCTCACCTGAGAAACAGTGTCCTGCTCATGTTGCTTATAGGACCTGCAGGAGGACCTTCTCAAAAGTTGGAGCTGCAATGATGCCCCATTGCCCAGGCTGGGGCCCCCTTGCCCCTTCTCATCACAGAAGCTTCCAACTAGTAGCACAGTCCTTGTTACCAGCCATTGCAAGGACCCAACCCTTGCAACATGATTGC
>NW_022938092.1:0-1308 GCF_012274545.1 Fukomys damarensis | reverse complement strand
TGAGGTTGGTGGGCAGGGAAATAGTAGATAAGAAGGAAGGGGCCTCTCTGAGAGGCGGGAGAGAAGAAAAGGAGTACTGCTTCAGAAGGTATAGAAAAGTCTACTCAAGATATTGGACCTTATCAAGCACATTACTGTGTCAGGGTCTGCAAGAGGGCCTGAAGCAGAACGTTTTGTCCAGACTGAAGGACCTCCCATGCAGACAAGAACCAGTCCTGTAGGATGTGATAGATGCCATCTTTGCAGTGTAAACACCAGGAACTGATGGGAGAAAAGAGTTCTCAGTGCCACTGAGGAGACTTAGGAGGCTGCTGCAGGCCACAGATTTACCCAGTTGTAAGGATGGCAAAAACGTCTGGAGATGGAGGGTTATAACTGTTCAAAAGTCCTGTGAAATAATTTGGTAAAACCCTGATGTACATGAAAACCACTGACAAAGGCAAACTGGCTTCTACAGTGACGAAATCTCTGTTACTATGACGCGAAAAGGTGAAAGACAGAGTATCCACTCAGGCACTTCCTGATTTCTGGGATGTGGTCATGAATATGGCTGATGCCCTCCACCCAGTGCCACCAGGACTGAGAGACAAAAGTCCTCAATGTCCTCAGAGGGTCCTCTCACTTGTTACATTAAGCAGGAGCCAGGAGACTGTCCTAAATGGATTGGTATGACACTCAGAGCCTAGCCTGTTGCTGCTGTCTCCACAGTTCCCACAATCCACCGCTCCCTGCCAACCATGACCACAGTTCCAGACTGCCAACTCATTGGCATTATGACAGCTGAGCTTTGTCATGGCCTTAACACTCACTGTGCAGTCTGACACTCTGCCAACCTCTGTGGACACTGAATTGGTATCTGGGCCTTCCAACTTTGCCTCACTGACTCTGATCCTACTTCTCTCAATATATATCCTCAATATCTAGTGACTCACTCAAAATTCCAGTCCTACCCATCTCATGTGGACATTGAGGGAACACGACACATTGAACAGAACAATGGCCTTGGCTCAATGGGTGGAATAAACAGAAGTAGCATAGAATGCCTGGCTTGCCCTCCCAAATGTCCCTGAATGGGATATACTCGTAAGTGAAATAAATAAATCACACATGTGCAAATATAGTTTGTCTGGTGTGAATAAACGATACTAGTACATAAAATCTTAATGAGAAAATTGAGAATGTGAAATAGGAAGAAAAGATCTTAAGGTGTAGGGCTAGTGGGAAGTGTAGGGCAGTGAACACGTTGGGAAGGAAAGAAAACAGGAGAAAATGAGAAAATGCAAATACAATGTTTGGAAATGGCGAGGG
>NW_022938091.1:0-245 GCF_012274545.1 Fukomys damarensis | reverse complement strand
CCAGAAATGATTTTGCATTCAGTTATTTAAAACTTAGTTTGGCCCAATGTGCCTAAAAATGTACATTTTTACTTGTGCCAAACCTTGGTTCTGAATGATCTGGTGAGTTCAAAGTCAGGCAGTTGTCTAATCCCCTTTAACCCTTTTGTGCATTTACCCTTTCTGACCTGCTGTATCTCATGGAGTTTTTCTTATTTGGCAACTTTTCTTTGTAGACAACTCAATGTGAAATAATTTGAGAAACA
>NW_022938090.1:0-225 GCF_012274545.1 Fukomys damarensis | reverse complement strand
TCAATGTCCTGCCCTGTGCCCGGCTGTCTGGCTGTTTGTGGCCGCTGCCCAGGGGGGTCGGCTCGTCGCGTGTGTGGTGAGGGCTGGTCCTTCCTGACACATCGGGGGTGCAGGTCTGTGTCTGCTCTCCGGAGAGCCTGGCAGAGACGTGCGGGCCGCGTTCCCTGCTTTGGGTGGACTCCTTGTGGTAAGATTGTGAAGTGTCCCGGACAGGTTAGCAGCGTG
>NW_022938089.1:0-207 GCF_012274545.1 Fukomys damarensis | reverse complement strand
CTCTAGAGATATATTTTGCTAAGGATTGTAGATCCACCATAAGAAAGCTTCTGATCTTAATCACCCTTCTACACCTGAGACAGTTAAGATTTAGTTCCTGTGCCATACTTAAAGGTGCTATTCTGTCCCTTCTCCTCTGCCTGTCCCTGAGAAATAATGTAGTTCTCAATAGTATTTAACTCAAGGCACTTCCCTCCTCTGTGGCTG
>NW_022938088.1:0-214 GCF_012274545.1 Fukomys damarensis | reverse complement strand
TTTTCATTATATTTGATCCTACCCAGGAGCCAGGGATGTCTTTCCATTTCCAATATCCTCTTCTATCTCTTTTTTTCATAGTGCTATAGTTTTCAGAGTAGACACCTTTGATTTTTTTGATTAGGTTGATTCCTATGTATTTCATTTTTTGGGGGGGTGCTATTGTGAATTGTAATTTCCCCCTTTTCAATCATAATTGTGTGGATTAAGGCCT
>NW_022938087.1:0-273 GCF_012274545.1 Fukomys damarensis | reverse complement strand
TGACAAGTCAAGATCACATCAACTGGTGACAATTGTTTTCAGGATTTGGAGAGAGAAGATAAATATGAAGAAGAAGAGGCACAGGAGGAGGAGAAGGGAAGGGAGAGGAGAGAGGAGACAGAGGAGAGGAGAGAAGAGAGAACCAGGAGACAGAGGCAACCTTCCCATCCATCCTCTTATTCACCGACCTCTTCCTAACAGCAAGTCAGCCATGGCACCCCCATAATCCACTGCCTTCCCAAATGCCCACATGGTGCTCTGGGCAGCATCCAG
>NW_022938086.1:0-312 GCF_012274545.1 Fukomys damarensis | reverse complement strand
GATTTTGTCAAATGCTTTTTCTGCATCCATTGAGATTATCATATGATTTTTATCATTGGTTCTATTACTATAGTGTATTACATTTATTGATTTGTGTATGTTGAACCATCCCTGTATCCCTGGGATAAATACCACTTGGTCAAGGTGTATGCTCTTCTTGATGATCTTCTGCATTCTATTTGCCAGTATCTTATTCAGGATTTTTGCATCTATATTCATTAGTGAGATTGGCCTTTAGTTCTCTTTTTTACTTGGGTCTTTCTCTGCTTTAGGGATCAAGGTGAGGCTTGTTTCCAGGAATGAATTCAGGAG
>NW_022938085.1:0-455 GCF_012274545.1 Fukomys damarensis | reverse complement strand
AGGGGATTTACTGAAGACAGAAAGACCACTGTAGGGTAGCCTGTTGACTGGATGGTGTAAAGAGGAAAAGTAGAAGGAGTGGTTATTTCCTGTTTCTTTGGAGCAGCTCTCTAGTCTTCAAATGCACCTCAGATGTTGTCTCTTGGCTTCTAGGGCAGACACCTCAGCCTTCATCGCAGACCCTTCGGCCTCCTTTTGCAAACCCACAGCGGACTCTACAGTGGATTGTAGGCCTTCTACTTGATCCTTCAGATCTCTATTGCTTAGACAGACCTTACACTCGTACACATGTGACTCTGTGGATTGCCACTGTAAGCCAATCTTTATATATCTGTATAAATCTGTTTCTCTAATAAGTGCTAACTGATACAACTAGCATGAATAAAAATAACATGCATATACTAAGAGTTAAGTAGGTTAAGTACAGTGTTGTCAGTAGAGAGAGGGCATAGAGA
>NW_022938084.1:403-4878 GCF_012274545.1 Fukomys damarensis | reverse complement strand
TGGCTTTATCAGAAGAGGGAGAGAGACCAGAGAATACACACACATGCACTCTCTGTTCTTTACTATGTGATGCCCAGTGCCACTCTGGGCTTCCTTTCTTTATAACTTACTCAACCTTGAAATTGTTTTATTACCATCGGAAAACAGATCAAGTCAGGGAGGCAGTGTAGTAAGTGCTTGAGACCACAGATGTGAGCTATATTTCTAGATCTAATATTCATCTGTTAAATTGTTTTGAGCTGAGCTGATTACGTGAGAATTTTTTTTTTTTTTTTTTTTTTTTTTTGTACCAGGGATCGAACTTGGGACCTTGCCCTTGTGAAGCAGGCAGTGGAACCACTGAGCTAAATCCCCGGCCCTACTTGAAAGACCTGAGGACCTGAGGACCTCATGGAACTGATTTAAAAATGCAGAAACAACTCCAGACACATCTCATCTTTGACAAAGGAGCCAACCATTCTCACCAGAGGAGAGACAGCCTCTTTAATAGATGGTGCTAGAAAAATTGGGTTTCAGTTACCAAAGAGTAAAACTAGACCCTTCTGTCTCACTGTGCATTAAACTAAAATTGAAATGGATCAAAGATCTAAATATTAAAACAGATACATTAAACCACCTGGAAAAGAAGTTAGGTAGAACTCTTGAAGACATTGACATAGGAAGAGATTTCTGAATAAAATCTCAGTTCCATGTGAACTAGCACAACAACCAACAAGTGGGAACTCTTCTTATTACAATGCTTCTGCACAGCAAGAGAAACCACCAACAGCATGAACAGACAACCCACAGTGTGGGAAAACATTTTACCAGCTGTTCCTCATACAAAAGTCTACTATCTAGAACATATAAAGAATTTTTTTAAAAATCAGACCTCCTAAATTTAAAAACCAAATCCAAAAATGGTCAGCTGAAATGAACAGACATTTCTCAAACAAAGAATTAGAAATATCAAATAAATGTATAAAAAATGTTCAATGCCACTTGTCATTCAAGGGATGCAAATGAAACAATGCTGATATTCCACCTCACTCCAGAAAGAATGGCTGCTATCATGAAATCAACCAGTAACAAATGCTGGTAGGCAAGGGGAGATAAAGGAATCCTTCTCCACTGTTGATTGAAGTGTAGTTTGGTGCAAGCACTGTGGAAATCAATAAGGAGATACCTCCTCAAAGAATTAGTATTAGAAGTCTCATCTGACTCAGCTATACCTAGTTATCTTCCAAAAAGAATTAAAAGAATCATACCACAGTGAAATCGTGCAACTGTGTTCATAACAGCACCGTTTGTAATAGCTAAAACTTGGAAACAGCCCAATTGCCCATCAACTGGAGACTGGATAAAGAAAAAAAAATTTTTTTATGAAATGGAGTACTACTCAGCCATAAAGAATGAGAAATTAGAGACATTTAAAGCTAAATGAATGTTCAATGAGGTGATACTCAAGTGAAATTAATAAGACAGACATGTTTAAATACCAAATAGTTTCTCTGGTGTGAGAAACTGAAAATGTTAATAAGGATCAAAAGGTATAATAGATAATGTGAAGTAGGAAGTACAAGTCTAAAGGGGAAGAGGGAGTGGAGGGGTTGGGGCAAGGAAAGAATAGAATGGGATGGAATTACTATAAGACAAGGAAAAAAATGGAATTAGAGCCTTTGTAAATAGGAAGGGGTGGAGGGGTTCAAGGAAGAGCAGAGGAATTGGGGAAGAAATAAGAATCAAGACACATCATGTAAAGGTAAAAATTCCCAATGATGAATGTCATTATATTGTATACCTAAAATGTACCAATAAGTTAATTTTTAAAAAGAAAATAGCATTAAAATAAGTTACACATTTAAATTTAAGTATTTTGACCCTTCTTGAATATTATGGTGGCTTAAAATTGGCAGTAATTATCTGATTATATTATATTTTGAAGTTTTAAAAGAAATTAATTGAGCATGTAGTGAATGGTGTTTCACCTGGTGTATATTACACAGTGTTACTCATTATTTCTACTTGTGAACAGACATAATAAATGAAGACTGGTTACTGAGCTGAGTTTATATAATAAAAATTACCATGAAAAAAAGAAAAGAAAATGGATCATGCAAGAGCTGAAACGCCTTGCCTGTTGCCACAGAGTGGCATCTTCTCTCCATACCTGTCTCATGCCGAGAGGAGCTCTCGATCACACTGTAGTATCATTTGATCTTATTTTTGGTATTTATCATCACCTAAAATTATCTTATTTTTACATCCCTTTTATACCTTCTCCCATTAGTTAATTGTCCTTTTCTATCCCCGCACCATTGCATCCCCCATGCCTGGCACACAGAAGGGAAAGCAACGTATAGTCGTTGGGTGAATGTACAAAAGATAAAATTATTTCTACTGCCTCTGCCATTCCAACCTGCTGTAAAATATTAAACTGCACAAACATTTGTTGTATTTATCTAGACTTGTTTAAATTTCTGCTCTGCAAGTCATTTACAGTAACATTTAAATATGCAAATGTTAAATTATTAGAACTTCTCAAAATAATCATTTGCATAGCTGGAGCCTTGGTGGGAAGGCCTGAAGGGTGGACTCAACTGGTCTTCTGTGACAGACGTCAGTGACCACAGACGGAACAGGCATTTCCCCCCCATAACTGGCCACAGTGCATTCGGCGCTGGACTGAAGCCTACGTGACTCAGGGGCATGTCGGGTGACACCACGGGTGAGCACAGTCCCTCCTTCCCACCCAACACGGCTGTAGCAGAGACCTAATTCCTGGTCTGTGAAGCCACAGGGCTCCAAGTGAGATAACATTGGGGCTGAGGACTGTGCGACTCCGAACCACATTTCATTCCTAGAATTACCCCTCCCTTACTTGCTTTAGCAGCTCACTAGCTAACCGCCACCTACCTTCAGTCTACTCTGCTCTTTTTGCAGTGAATTATCCTCTTTTTATAAGCCTTGCCTGTGTTAGGAGATATCGCCAGATGTCACACATATCCCCCTACCCTATTTTACACATGCTTGTGTAATCAATAAATACCAGTGGTCCTGGTTTCTTGGAGTCCCGGACATACATTTGGTGTGGTCTATCCCAGTTCCCGATTTCCTGTTTAAGTCTTATTTCTGCGTCTTTCCTTTTCCTGTGTCCTACTGCTTTGCAGGAGATCAAGACTCTTGGCTGAGGTCCTAGGTAGTCTCCCGAGGTGGCTGGACTGCTCTCTTACTGGACGTATTCTCAGGGACAGGACCTTCCACGTGCCCTTGAAAGTGGCTTCTCCTCATGGTCTCTCTTAGGGAAGCTGCTTGTGGCTCAGGTTTTTCTAAAGTGAAGTTACCAGGCCATTTCGTTTCTAGGAAAATAATTGCCATGATGTTAGTTTGGCTTCAGTCTGTTTATTAAAGTGGGTTATGGTGCCAGACTAGATTAAGTGTGGCAGGGCATGAGTATCAATGAGGGCATCTTTGGTTCTTTCCTACCATAAATATTCCCTAGGACAAGTAAATACTAACTAGAGTACCAATAAAGCACAGTGCTCCACAATTATCAAGATAATATGAATTATTTCCCTCAAATACCACTCACGTTTATTTTTTATCTTACATTTTCTTATTTTTATTTTTCTTATTTTCTTATCTTTTCTTATATTTATTTTTCTTATTTTCTTATATCTATACTCCTTGCTATTGTGTTACAGGTGCTCATCATGCTCTCAAATGATCCTAGTTACTTCCTAATTGTTTCCTTACTCGAATCCAACTTCTACATAAACACTGGAGTTATTAGGAAGTATGCCTGACCAGATCACTTTCTGTTCGATTTGGAATAATGAAGAACCATTTTAAGTGCTAAAGTGAAAACTGCAGTAAAAGGTACAAGGTCATTTATGTAGCTTTCTCCATATTACCTTTAATGTTTATTTTCCATCCTTTTCTACCACATTTCTAAAGTTTCACTAGAAGCAAATAAAGGCCTGAGATTTATACCTGTAATTATTTGCATTGCAACACTTTAAAGACGTTAAATTTTCATAGTGAATTGATAGACGGGCCCTAAATAATGTGTTCACTCCCAGAACTGTGGGTCTCTGCAAATGTAATTAGGCCAAGAAAATTATGCACAGTGGTGTTAGCCATTTCACATGTATATTATATGTATGTATACATGTATTACCTGAGATTTATACCTGTAATTATTTGCATTGCAACACTTTAAAGACGTTAAATTTTCATAGTGAATTGATAGACGGGCCCTAAATAATGTGTTCACTCCCAGAACTGTGGGTCTCTGCAAATGTAATTAGGCCAAGAAAATTATGCACAGTGGTGTTAGCCATTTCACATGTATATTATATGTATGTATACATGTATTATATATATGCATATATTATACATTTAACAAACATAAACTGGCTGTACCTCATATCTGTGTATAATAGGCATGTAACTGAAGCTGAGTACAGACATATGCTTCTTCTGACCCTAGTTTT
>NW_022938084.1:0-289 GCF_012274545.1 Fukomys damarensis | reverse complement strand
AGCAACTTTTTAAATACTTGGATATCAAGTAAGCAATTTCCAAGATTAGTCACTAGGGGGCGGCTGCTGCAAACAATCTCCTCTCAAGTGGGCAAAAGCCCATTGTACTGTTTTGAATTGCAGACGCTTTTTCTCTTCCTTTCCAACACACGACAAACTGCATGAGACACCACAACGGTTTGATTTTTTGTTTTTGTTTTTGTTTTTTTAGAGCTGAAAGAAGCTTGTGCTAGGGAAATTCACCTAGAGGCAGTCAGACTCAGCGGATCTTTCTCAAGAGGAAGAGACA
>NW_022938083.1:0-270 GCF_012274545.1 Fukomys damarensis | reverse complement strand
CCCCCAAATCAGGAGCCTGCTGTGGAAGAGCGTGGGTGGAGCCTTTCCCAGGGGCACGGTCCTCCCAGCTGCTGGGGCATTTCAGGCAGCAGCATGCACTGGGGTTCTTGCCTGAAAAACTTCCACAGCAGGACCACAAAACCACCATGGACATGGAGAGGGAGGAGCCCACCCTGCATGAATCCGGGGAGGAGGAGGCTCCCCTCGAGCTCAAGTGTAAGCTCCGTGGCTTGGTGAACTCTGCCTGTAAGTTCAGGCTGCCCAACTGCT
>NW_022938082.1:0-201 GCF_012274545.1 Fukomys damarensis | reverse complement strand
GAAATGTCAAGTGGTGGTTATAATTGAAGAGAAATGAAAATACTCACAAGTTCTTGATGGGAAGTAAAATGGCTGCAACTATTTCATAAAATTGACTAAAACTGAAAGTGTCCACATTTTGTGGCTCAGCAATCCCATCTCTGAGGGTATACTGAAAAAAAAAACAAAAGTAGCATACACGGTCAAGAAAAAGTAATCAAA
>NW_022938081.1:0-236 GCF_012274545.1 Fukomys damarensis | reverse complement strand
ATCTTTGGCAAAGGAGTCAGACAGACACTTCACTGGAAGCAAGGCTCTTTAATAAATGGTGCTGGAAAAACTGGCTTTCCACATACTGAAGACTAAAATTAGACCTGTATCTTTCACCATTCTGTAAACTAAAATCTAAATGGATCCAGGATCTAAATATTAAAAGAGAAACGCTAAGTCAGCTGGACAATGGAATAGATAGAACTTTCAAATACTTTATGAACAAACCCCATATC
>NW_022938080.1:0-209 GCF_012274545.1 Fukomys damarensis | reverse complement strand
AAATAGCAAAACACTTGATACTCATCCACGTTTATATATAAATCAGTGGTTCATTCCACAGTGCTAGGGAGTAACACATTATATAAATATGCATTACTGAGTGCTTACATGAGATATGATAAAAATATAGTTAATATGTAAATTTTAAAAATGTATCATGGCAAAGGGCACACTGGCATTAGTCCCTCACAAAGTACTTTCCCTCATTT
>NW_022938079.1:0-840 GCF_012274545.1 Fukomys damarensis | reverse complement strand
ATAAAAAGGTGTCTGCCCGAGGTCAGAAAAGAGAACCCCCTCCAGTTCGAGTTCCAGGCCAAGTTCTACCCTGAAGACTTCTCTGAGGAGCTCTTCCAGGACATCATGCAGAAGCCGTTCTTCCTCCAGGTGAAGTAGGGGATCCTTAGTGATCAGATCTACTGTTTCCCCCATCCCAGCATGGCAGTGGCCGTGCTCCTGGGGTCCTACACTGTGCAGGCCAAGTTCAGAGACCACAGCAAGGAAGTGCGCAAGTCTGGGTCACTCCGCTCTGAGTGGTTGATCCCACAGAGGGTCACCGACCAGCACTAACTCACAAGGGAGCAATGGGAGGAGCGGATCCAAGGGAGGCATGCAGAGCACCGTGGGATGCTCAAAGATAATGCTATGCTGGAGGACCTGAGGGTACCTAGAGATGTATGGAATAAATTATTTTGAGATCAAAATAAGAAAGAAGCAGACCTTTGGCTTTGAGTTGATGCCCTTGGATTAAATATTTATGAGAAAGACGATACGTTGACCCCAAAGACTGGCTTTCCGTGGAGTGAAATCAGGAACATCTCTTTCAATGACAAAACGTTTGTCATTAAGCCTATTGACAAGAAAGCACCCGACTTTGTGCTCTGTGCCCCATGCCTGAGAATTAACAAGTGGATCCTGCAGCTCTGCATGGGGAACCATGAGCTGTACATGCACCACGGGAAGCCCGACACCATTGAGGTGCAGCAGATGAAGGCCCAGGTGCAGGAGGATAAGCATCAGAAGCAGCTGGAGCAGCAGCAGCTGGAGCCTGAGAAGAGAAGAGAGACTGTTGAGAGGGAGAAGGAACAGATGCTGGGG
>NW_022938078.1:0-216 GCF_012274545.1 Fukomys damarensis | reverse complement strand
AGCAACATTTAATGATATGAAAAAATCTTCATGATATATTGATAATCTAAAACAAGACAGATAGAGATAAAAATATTTAGCCTAAAGTTTCTCTTTTTTTCACATGCCTTAGTACATGAGAAATGGGACCCTAAGCAGGCTAATCTGTTTTCACCTAAATACAAGCAACTTACTACTGTACCCACAGATTTGGTCTCCATAGAATGGGAAACCAGA
>NW_022938077.1:0-282 GCF_012274545.1 Fukomys damarensis | reverse complement strand
GTTTGAAGACTGGACTCTATTAGGTGAAATATGATTCCAGCAAATTGTCATTTTAAAAATTTTGGTGCTGTGGACCACTTCTAGTGGAGCATGTTTTGGTAAAGGGATCTCTTTGAAACCATTTGGCTTTCGTAACTTTGCTTTCTGCCTTGCTTAATGATAATTAAGAAATACAGGCACTTGGGTTTTGATCAGCAAGGACAAAGCAAGTTAAAATATTTCAAGATGATGAGCTAAAAACACATTGTATTGAGGGTATAAAACATAAATAAGTACAAATAT
>NW_022938076.1:0-730 GCF_012274545.1 Fukomys damarensis | reverse complement strand
ATCCAGAGATAAGAATGAGGATGAACCACTGGAATGGACTCATGGACAGCTCCCATCTTCAAGGATCTTAAAGCTGCCCTCTCCTCTGCTCCAGCACTGGGAACACCAGACGTAACAAGACCCTTCGATCTATTTGTGCCTGAGAAACAACAGACAGACTCGTGGGTCCTAACAGAAAATCGGACCCTGGGAGAGACCCGTCCATCACATATTCATCAATAAATCTTGACCTGGTGTCCAAAGGTTGGCCACATGTCTTAGAGCACTGGCAGCAGCAGTCCTCCTAATAAGAGAGGCTGACAAGTTAACTTTGGGACAGAATTGAACAGTACGAGTCCCTCCTGCCATATTAGAATTCCTAAACAATCAGGGACACAGATAGCTCTCGTATAGCAGAGTAACTCAGTATGAAGGACTATCATGTGAGAACTCCTGACTCTCTTTTGAATTAGTCAAGTCCCTTAATCCTTCTGCCTATCTGCCAGCTGAACTCGGAACACCTGACCATGACTGCATGGCACTAATGGACCAACTGTTTGCTAGCAGACCTGATTTAAAAATGAAACCCCTTACAGATGCTGAGTACATATTATTTACAGACGGAAGTACCTCTGTCAGGGATGGGATTCATCAAGCTGAATATGTGGTTACAACTGTAAATGAGGTGAGCCAAGCCTCTCCCACAAGGCTGGCCTGCTCAGAGGGCCAAATTGTATGCTTTGGTTCAGGC
>NW_022938075.1:0-220 GCF_012274545.1 Fukomys damarensis | reverse complement strand
GAAGCAGTCTGACAGCATCCCGGGCAGGAAAAAATGAGCCGTGCTCCTTGTAAGCATTTAAACATAGCAAGTGGTAAAAGGAGCTCGGCACTGGGAAACGGGGAGTGGACTTGGGTTCCGGTCTCTTTTGTAATTAAGGAAGACTTGTTTGGGGTACTTTGTTCATTTGCTTATTTCGTATCCCAGAAAGCAAACTTTGTCCCTCAAGTCATCATGGAAT
>NW_022938074.1:0-685 GCF_012274545.1 Fukomys damarensis | reverse complement strand
TTGATTCCTAGATACTTCATTTTTTTGGATGCTATTGTAAAAGGAATTATTTCCCTTATTTCTTTCTCCATGTATTTGTTATTTGTGTATAAGAAGGCTTTTGATTTTTGGGTATTCACCTTGTATCCAGATACTCTACTGAATCTGTCAATTAAGTCTAGAAGTTTTTTGGTGGAGTTTTTTGGATCTTCAATGTAGAGTACACATCATCCACAAATAATGACAGTTTAACTTCTTCCTTTCCCATCTTTATTGCTTTAATTTCTTTCTCTTGTCTAATTGCTGTGGCTAATGTTTCCAGAACTATATTGAAGAGAAGTGGTGATAATGGGCATCCTTGTCTTGTTCCTGATTTTAACATGAAGGTTTTCAGTTTTTGGCCATTCAATATGATGTTGGCTGATGGATTTTCATAGATAGCCTTTATTAAATTGAGGTATAGACCATCTATTCCAATTTTTTGCAGGGTTTTTATCATGAATGGGTGTTGAATTTTATCAAATGCTTTTTCTGCATCTCTTGAGAGGATCATATGGTTTTTGTCCTTGACTTTGTTAATATAATGTATTACATTTATTGACTTTCGTATGTTGCACCACCCTTGCATCTTTGGAATAAATCTGACTTGGTCAGGATGGATGATCTTCTTCATAATCCTCTGTATTCTGTTTGCTAGTATCTTATT
>NW_022938073.1:0-245 GCF_012274545.1 Fukomys damarensis | reverse complement strand
TTAGATCAGATTGAGGAAAACAGGCATGAAAATTCAAGTTTCTTATTTAAAGATGAAAAAAAACAGTTCTTTTGCTTCCTAAGTCTGTGGTTTAAAATACATTCTTTTCTTACACAAAAGCATCTAATGAAAAAATTTTTATGAGCAGCAGTCGTATGTTTAATGATTACAATGACTGCATTCAACCAGTATAAACTATCTATACAGTGTTGTATTTAGAAAAAAAATGTTTTCCAAGACTCAAA
>NW_022938072.1:0-502 GCF_012274545.1 Fukomys damarensis | reverse complement strand
CAAGAGAAAAGTGCTCTAGGTAGGGGCAGAGCCACCCAAGACTTTTAGGGTCCACATCCTGCCACAGATTGCCAGATTCTAAAAGTGAAATTGTGATGGATCAAGGTGAAAAGGAGAACCCCAGGCAGGAACTTCGCATCTGCAAAATCTGTTTTAACATTGTGTCAGGGAGAGAGGAGACAGACTGACCAGGGCAGCCAATGAGATGGAGCAGCTCACAGGCCAGACCCCTGTATTTTCTAAAGCCAGATACACTGTCAGATCCTTTGGCATCAGGAGAAATGAAAAGATTGCTGTCCACTGCACAGTCCATGGGGCCAAGGCAGAAGAAATTCTGGAGAAAGGTGTGCAGGTGTGAGACTATGAATTAAGGAAAAATAACTTCTCCAATACTGGAAACTGGTTTTGGGATCCCGGAACATACTGATTCGGGCATCAAATACGACCCAAGCATTGGTGTCTATGGCCTGGACTTCTCTGTGGTGTTGGGTAGGCCAGGCTT
>NW_022938071.1:0-242 GCF_012274545.1 Fukomys damarensis | reverse complement strand
ATGTTGACTTTGTGAACAAAAGCAAGTAGAACTAAGCACCTTCTGGCACTGTATATACTCATAATAATAGAATTCCATGCACCTTTAACCATGAAAATAAATATTTTTTTCAGATGAAATTTCTTCTTGAGTTTAATTTTCAGGGATTCTTATTTTCTCTGAGCATGAGGGAGGTTTCGCTTGACTTTGTTGTACAAGCACAGAACTGCTTATTTAACAGATGCATCATTGTATCAAATGTC
>NW_022938070.1:0-258 GCF_012274545.1 Fukomys damarensis | reverse complement strand
TTTGTCTCCACACAGGGATCAGTATGTATTTTACCTCTTGGGGTTACCCTCATGTGGAATAGGGTTCTTTGGGCCACAGTGGGCGAAATGGTTTGTGCCTAGGTGTCCTCCAAGAGCCTCACATACTCATGCATGGGGTTTTTGGAAGGTGATTGGGTCATGGGGGCACTACGGCTGTGACAGGAGGTGGGATCTGGTTAGAGGAGGGTCACTAGGGTGTGACCTGGAAGAGTGCAGCTCCCTCTTCTCCTTTCTCTT
>NW_022938069.1:0-301 GCF_012274545.1 Fukomys damarensis | reverse complement strand
TCCTTCCTCCCCCCACTTTCTTTCCCTCTTTCCTTCTGGTACTGGGGATCAAACTCTGGACCTCACGTTTGTGAAGCAGGCGGTGGAACCACTGAACTAAACCCCCAGCCCATCGCTTATTTCTAATCAAAAAGTTTTACATATTACTGAACCAGCCTAGTGGTGTAGAGCATGGAAACAAAAAGAAACCGTGTCCAACAGCACAGACAGTGGTGACGTTTCCCGCTTGATTGGGTAATGAGAGCAACCTTACCTGGCCTCGATACATTTGTCCTCTCAGGCCCAGTTCTTCCTATGCCAG
>NW_022938068.1:0-206 GCF_012274545.1 Fukomys damarensis | reverse complement strand
AACCCTTCCACCTCTCCCTATTTACAAAGATTTTGTTTCCATTTTTCCTTTTCTCATATTTATGCCATTCCCTTCTTTCCTTTTCCCAACCCCTCACATTTCCCTTTCCTCTGCAGACTTATTTTCCTATTTCACATTATCTATTATATATTTGATCCTCATTTACTTTCAGTTTCTCACACTAGATAACTTATTTGGTATTTACA
>NW_022938067.1:0-223 GCF_012274545.1 Fukomys damarensis | reverse complement strand
GATATCCTGTGAGGGTGTGGAAGGGCTGGCTTCACCGGAGCTAGAACTGTGGAGGGTGCTAGTGAGTTGCGCTTGCTGGGGCTCAAGACCAGAGGAGCTGCCCTTGCCTGATTTAGGGGCTGTACTTCCTGCCCTTCAGCCTTCAGTTATATGCCTCTTCCTCATCACCTATCTGAGACTCAGTGGACCCTTGATTTACGAACTCAGTTTGTTCCTGAGGGCT
>NW_022938066.1:0-220 GCF_012274545.1 Fukomys damarensis | reverse complement strand
CTTAGGAAATTGTAAAGGAGTAGATTTATGAACTCTTACAGTGTAGATTTTTTTCCTGGGCTTATAAGATTTGGGATAGAGTAACTTTTACGGAGTGGCTTAAAACAGTCTGTCAGATTAGAGTAGATATATTAATGGTTCTGGGCTGAGGATTTTGCTCAGTGGTTCCGCTGCCTGCTTTGCAAGTGCAAGGACCTGAGTTCGATCCCCGGTACAAAAA
>NW_022938065.1:0-1361 GCF_012274545.1 Fukomys damarensis | reverse complement strand
GGCCCACGCGTTACCTAAACACCAGGTGGGGCGGGCCCCCTAAAGGCGCAGCGCTTCTCCCGCCTCGATCCAGCCGAAAGGTTGCTCGGAGTTCCCTGCCGCCCCACTCTCTCAGGAGCCTGAGGCGGGCAGAGCCGACACCAGGCCGGGCCGGGCCGCCTCCTGGCTCGGCGCCCCAGACTTAGAGAGTGGGTGGTGGGGACGCCCGGTCCCACTTGCAAGGCAGGTGGCGGAACCACTGAGCTAACTCCACGGCCCACATTGAGACTTTTTCGTAGCAAGACACAATCAGCTTAGCAATATGGGGGGTGGGCTGCCACTCCAAGCGCTCCGGGGCGCTACCCCGGGAACGGCCTGGTCTCTGCTTCCGAAATGTGGGCATTTGTCACTATGAAAGTAACTCATGCTACTCACTGTGGCAACGCCGGCCACTCCATTGTAGGCGCACGGGTGGACAATCGGGACCCCAGCCCTGGCGGCCACTGGACTTGGGTGGGAGGAGGGCGGGTCGAGACTCACCTCCAGGTCACAAGCAGATCAGCACCTCAGCGCTGTGGGCCCGTGGGGCCAGCAGTCTCCTGGCGCGCTGCCTCCTCGCGTCCCTCCCCAGTTGCTCCATCTCCTCCTCCTTCAGAGCCAGGCCCTGACGGTCCCAGAGCGCACGTCCAGGCCACCTCCGCTGCCGCTGCCCAGACCTGAGCACGCACGCACTCCATTTGATATTTTTCTATCTCCTTTGAGTCTTTTATGATTTGTTTTCTCTGTGTATGTTTTGATTTCTTTATGTCTTTTTTCTTTTTTTTTTTTCTTCTCCTTTTTCAGTTCCAAGAATTGAATTCAGGTAAGTACGAGGTAAGCACTCTAGGGATGAGTTACATCCCCATCCATTTTGACTTTTGACTATGAGATAGAGTGTTGCCAAGTTTTCAGTCCACCCAGAAACATCTCAAGAGCAGTAAAGAATGGCCTGATTTTGGAACATTTGTATCTATACTCATGAAAAGTTGTTTTTTTTTTTAATTCTTCCATCCTGGATTTGAACTCTTCCTCACTCTGAAGTTTGATATATATTTGTCCTTCCTGACCAGAGGTTGGGGGCAGGGTTTAAAATGATCAGAATATTTGATGTGCTAAGAACACAGATAGAAAAATAGGCATTTACCTTAGATCTTCTGAGGTAGTTTGGCGGGGGATAGGGTCAAGGAGAGAAGACTTCACTAGTCTAAAAGATTCGTGATAGCCAGGAAAAGCCAGCTGGAGAAAGAAAGAGGGAGTGCAACAGAGAAACATGTACAAATACCCAGAGCCAAGGGAGGTGAAAGATGTTTAGGATCACTTGACCCTAGTTACTAGAGATGATG
>NW_022938064.1:0-537 GCF_012274545.1 Fukomys damarensis | reverse complement strand
TTTTTTTTTTTATTTAGACAGAAGCTTATGGGAAATTTATTTTCTATTTTACATAGTTTAATGTAATTGAGTTTGTGTACTACTCTTCCATTTTCATAACTAGAAAAAAATAAAGAAATTAGGATTATTTGGATTTTTTTTTGCTTGTTTGTCTTGTTTTGCTTTGTTTTTTGAGACAGGGTTTCACTATGTAGTTCAGACTGCCCTGGATCTCAGTGTAGCCCATCAGTCTGGTCTCAACCTCCCAACGATCCTCTTGCCTCATCTCCCCTGGGATTATAGGTGTGTGTGCCACCACACCCAGCTATTTGGATTACTCTTTAAATACTAGATATTAGAATTTGAATTATTTATATGCAATCACATTTTATACAATCATCAGCTCTTCAGAAAAATAAACTGAATTAAAATAAAAAGACCCATGCTGGAAGAAGACAGAAAAAAAATAACAAGTTTAAAGCTCTAAATTTACGACCTTCCATTTTTACACTTCCATTTAGTACACTTCCATTTTTAATTTTTAGACATAAATGTCAA
>NW_022938063.1:0-245 GCF_012274545.1 Fukomys damarensis | reverse complement strand
CAGTAATAGTTTTTATAATCACTGCAAGCAGAATTTTCATTAGGGAAGTTCAAACAATGGCAATTTATTTTACAATGTCCTCATTTCTCCCTCATGCCTACTATACATTGGACAGTGTGGACATAATGGGTTCTCTATTCGAATGAGAAAGTGAACAGCATCCAAGTTTTATTACTTGCTCTAATACAAGCAAGCAAATATTTGTGTTTTCAATTACAACAGCTTTGGGATAACAATACTGGATA
>NW_022938062.1:0-346 GCF_012274545.1 Fukomys damarensis | reverse complement strand
TGTTCTTTCCCAGTGTGGCCTGAGATTTTCAAGTGGAACTGCACCAAGTGGGAGTAGGGAAAATGTACAAAGAAACGGAGGGCACAGAAATGCACATAGAAAAAAACTATACCCATACATGAGTAAGAGGCTCCTATCCAGTCTCCCTTGCCAGGCCTTGTAGTGATCCCTGCATCTGTCACCGCAGCCCCACTTAAGCGTCTTTACTATCTTTAATAAATATTTCGGTTATTTTTCTATTTTTTTTTTGGTGTGTGTGTGTGTGTGTGTGTGTGTGTGTGTGTGTGACAGTTTATTATGCAGTTCAGGCTGGCCTTGAACTTACAGTGTGCCGCCCCCCGATAAT
>NW_022938061.1:0-229 GCF_012274545.1 Fukomys damarensis | reverse complement strand
GGAACTGTTTATAGTTGCTCTATAAAATATCCATTACCTAAAGGAACAGTGTTCCATGCAGCCCGCATCGCTTAAATTCAAATTGTACATTACTTATCCTTCAAGCTCGATTTATCTATTGATTGCTTTCTGTATTTTTAAAGCTTCCATAAACATTTTCAAAATGTCTATGTATTTATCTTTATTATTATATGTTTTCAGTGCAGAATGTTTACATTTCTTGTGTGGA
>NW_022938060.1:0-205 GCF_012274545.1 Fukomys damarensis | reverse complement strand
ATGTGCACATACTGCTCAGTCATCAAAATCATCAATAGGGGTAGATGTATTGTGGGGAGCTTCAGCAAAGCTGATGAAGCAGTCAAGTTAGAACCTAAAAACAAAACAAAAACTTTTGTCTAGGGATAGCGATGCATCTCAATGAGTGCTTGCCCAGCATGAGTAAGGTCTGGGGTGGTTCCCCCCTAAAAATGTTTGCTATTTA
>NW_022938059.1:0-600 GCF_012274545.1 Fukomys damarensis | reverse complement strand
GGTCAGAAGTTTGCCACCTTTTGGGTGGCTCGCACGCAATGTGTGCACTAACTGGCCTGGAAAATGCACCTGGCTCTACTTCAGGGGCACAGAAAGCCTCAGACGGGGCCCTGGATGACTCTTGTCCCTTGGGGATGAAGGCTCAGATTTAGTATTTGCTGGGTGGTGGCTCTAGAAGGATACCTGCTACGTACTTTAAAGTCCTGAACTTTGTGATTTCTTCAGACAAGAGACAGAGAACTCGATTTAAGAAAGCCCCAGTCAGGACTAGATAAATGAGAAATATCAGGGGCACGGTAGGCAAACTAGGAAGTTGTCTGATTATTCACCAAAGGTTCTGTGTTCACCAGGTATTTAACTTTTTTTTGTTGTTTGTTTGGTTGGTTGGTTTTGGTACCGGGGATCGAACTCAGGACCTTACATTCACCAGGTATCTAAGAGTACCAATTTAACAGGGCACGTTTTTTGTTGGAATGGGAGATGGAAGGTATAAACAGGGAGTCACAGCGAAAGAGTCTGTGAGTGGAAAGGTTAATTTAAACTTTTAGTTCCTCAATCTTTCAGAGATTATCAAATGCTACACTCCACAATCACCCAAAG
>NW_022938058.1:1144-3242 GCF_012274545.1 Fukomys damarensis | reverse complement strand
TAGTGCTTCAAATGTTCTCCAAGGACCTGTGTTTCATAGATGGCCCAGGTTAAATGGAAAAACTATAGTGACCGGAAATCACCTTGAGGCTGAGCCTCAGGACAAGCGGTTTGAAAAGGGTGACTAAGAAAGCTGCAAGCAGATGAAATCTAGGAGGGCGTTTCACGCAAATCAAATGAAGTGAGCAAACCTAGTCCTTCAATTAATAAGGAAAGTGGAGATGGCTAGTAAGGACATTATTATGTGTAATTTTGGGTAACACCTGATTTGTATAAGTTTTAAAATAATACTGTTTAGTTATATTATTATATTTCCACCATTTAATATTTTATGAGGAATCAGCAGTCACTACTATGCTGCTGTCCATTTGGCAATTTCAAAATGCACTAACGTAAAGAAGAGGAGTAGGAATCTCTGGACCCCTTCTGTGGGGGACTGAGATGCAATTGAGGTATGGAAGAGAGCGGTGAATTAGCACAGGGAACAGGAGGATTTGCTTGCACTGAGGAGGAAGGACGGTCATCGGTACAGATGGAGGTGACCAGGTCATGTTACCCCTCTCTGTGATTTCAATGAAGGAAATGAGAAAGAGCCAGAGGTGTGGTTGTATCAGCAACTTACTTCAAGTCAGTTTTGTCAACTTCATCAGCTGGTTTCTGTTTAGAGAGTAACGTTCTCTGCCAACAGAATTTTCTCTTTATTATAGACATGAGGCTCACAGAAGGAATCACATGGAATTAAAAGGGTTACCAGACAAAACCATCTTGTAAAATACTTTGAGATATACTGAAAAGCCATGTGATTGTAGAGCAGCAAACAAATCATTATTCTTATGCATGGAAAGGCAGAAAACCAGTAAATGAATGGAAACAAAATCACCTGTAAAATATTTCATAGTAAAGGTGCTTAATATTTTCAATACTATAATTCCTCAGTGCTATTCTTTTACCAATGAAAATAAACTAATGCCAAGATTATATCTTTCTATGTAACTCGTTTTAGTCCTGAAAGGATCATCTCCAAACAAACACTTTACGCTTTGAAGGCTTCATATCAAGTACAGCCGTGACCAGGGACGTAGCTCAGCAGTGCAGCGCCTGCCTAGCAAGGGTGAGGCCCTGAGTGGATTTCCCAGGACAGAAATAAAAGTAACACTGAAACAAGTACAGGTAAGTAAAGCAAATTTAAAACAATGATGTTAGAATAGGAGATTTTGACAAAAGCTATGAAAACGAGTAGAGGCCGGATGTGGACAGAATGCTCTCTCCTCCTCACATGTTAGAATCTGTGCCTAACAGAAGGGGGAAGTTTGGAGGAGACCTTGAAGCTGATTGTGTTTTGCTTGGTTTTGGTTTGTTTTAAGGTAAAACAGGCAGACAGAGAAGTACAAGATGAGAACAGGCTGAACACTGCCCTTAGGAAAACAGCATTTTTACACCCAAATGAAATACCTTTTGCGTGGATGACAGTGCCGAAGGGAAAGAAAGGGCACACACGCAGGTCTGGAGGAGCACCCGAAGTGAGAGCCTGGGCAGGGTGGCAGGCCTGGTGTCCTTTAGAGCAAAACCGCTGTCAGGGGAAGCTCAGGTTCACGCCCTAGATCTCTAGGGAAACCTGAGGACGGGTGAGCCACAGAAGGACCCATCACAGTGATTCTCCACCCGAGGACCTGGAGAATGAGGAGTAGATGAGGGATTTCCTACATCGGGGGAGGTTACAGGAGCTCCCACAGAGCAGGTCTCGGGCTGCTGTGCAGAACTGAAGCCAGTGGTGTCCTGGGAGAATTAGAAAAGTCACCATAAAAGTGCAGGGAAGGAAAGATTGCTGGGCTTCATTTCATTTTCACTACTATTCTTTATTTATGAGGTTTATTCATACAACTTAGATATACATTATGATCACACTCATCTGAGGGAATCTGTACCTGAACGTGACATGTCTCGCTTCTTATTTTTTTCCCAATCCCCTGCCCTCCTTTCTACCTCTCTCCAGTCCCTATTCACAAAAATCTTTGTTTCTATTTTTTCCTTCTTTTCTCATTTTCCCTTCTTTCCTTTCCCTAAGTCTTCCCTAGTATTCCTTCCCCTCTAAACCTTAT
>NW_022938058.1:0-1125 GCF_012274545.1 Fukomys damarensis | reverse complement strand
GATTGAACTCAGGTCCTTGCATTTGCAAGGCAGGCCACCGAACCCCTGAGCTAAATCCCCAGCCCCTGAACCTTATCTTTTATTTCACAGCTTCTAGTACTCATTTATGTCTTCCTCTGCACTTCATTTTCACACCACAGAAACAATGGGTATTTACACCTGTGTGTCCTATTATTTCATTTAAGAGTAAGGTCTTGATTTGCATCCAGTTAGCTATGAAAGACAATAGTTTATCTTTCATTATACTGATTATTTATCTCATTGCATAAATGTTGAAATAAACATTACATCAGACCATTGCAAAAGATATTGAAATAGAAATACGCATATTCACAGAATTCCAAGATACTTTACTTTATCCATTTATTTCATCCTGAGTTACTGATCAGAAGCCACACTGTAGTTCTAATGGGTTCTCTGCATTCTGCCTGTAGCATCCTCTGCTCTCTGTAACCTCTGAGTCTGCAGAGACCACGGCAGGTGGGCAGCCATGGACAACCTCACCGTCTTCACAGAATTCCTCCTCATGGATGTCACAGGCTCCCGAGAGCTCCAGGTCCTGCAAGGTGTGCTGTTCTTAGTGATTTATCTGGGAGCACTGACAGGGAATCTTGTGACTGTCACCGTCATCGTGACAGACACACGTCTGCACTCTCCCATGTACCTTTTTATAAGCAATGTGGCCCTCATCGACCTCTGCAGCATCTCAGTTGTGGTTCCCAGGGCTGTGGTGAATTCCATCACAGGCAAGAAGACCATATCTCTGGCAGAGTGTGCTGCACAGATTTTCCTGGTTACAATGTGTGTAGCTGTGGAATTTGCCCTCCTGGTGGTCATGTCCTATGACCGCTACGTGGCCATTTGCCACCCTCTGTACTACGGGCTCATCATCACCCTGAGTCTGTGCTCCCAGGCCACAGCTGGCTCCTGGGCCTCTGGTCTGGTCTACTCTGCTGTCCACACAGGGGCTCTGTTCAGGCTTCCCTTCACCAAGACCAATGTGATCCAGCAATATTTCTGTGATGTTCCTCAAATCCTCAGGATTTCTTCTTCAGATGTTCAGTTTTGTGAATTTGTACTCCTTGCTGTAAGTGTTTGCCTTGTCTCAGTGTGTTTTGCCTTTAC
>NW_022938057.1:0-264 GCF_012274545.1 Fukomys damarensis | reverse complement strand
TGGCATATAGCCTAGTCTCTTCAATGGTAGTTATGTGGCTTGGGATTCATTGGTTTTGTATCATTGAACTATATCATTTGCTCAATATATAGTTATAACTGACTGGGCAGGGTCAATCCTAAATTTATCATCACAATTAAGAGTCATTTATCTTTCTAATCAGCTAAAATGTCTACCATTTTGGCAACTTTAGGTATATATTTGGGGCAGGAAATGCAACAAAATGCTTAACCTTGAAATTTTGTTACTGGAGAGGTAATGGTG
>NW_022938056.1:0-1639 GCF_012274545.1 Fukomys damarensis | reverse complement strand
GCTAGCCTTCTCCTTTCACGTGGGGCATACTGGCACGGCAATGTGAAGGCGTTTACTGTCCACTCCTGCTCCTTTCACCCTGTGTCTTCAACAGCCATCATGCCCAATAAAACCTCTTTTAACTTAAACTTCCTCATGGCCCCTGCTTTTAATGTAGCACAGCCAATGCACACTTCCCAGAAGATTCTAGACTTCCTGGTCCTGCTCCCAAGAAAATGTACTAAAATCCCAAAATTGGAATTGCATTGGCCTATTGATCAATTTGGAGAGAATAGCATGTTGACAGTGTGAACACCTTCTAAACAGAAGCATACTATGTCTATTTAGGTTTTCTTAGGGTCTTTCAAGAAAGTTTTAAATTTGTAACAAAAGTGATATGTGAGGACCAGGGATTTAGCTAAGCGGCTCCGAGCCTGCCTAGCAAGGGCAAGAGACTTGAGTTCGATTCCTGGTACCAGAAAAAAAAAAGTAATATGTGGTGACGGAATACATTGTCAAAATATATTCCTCTGTACTTTCCACTTTGCATTGAGGTTTCATCTAGTTGGAAATATTTTTCTTGGTTTTTCAACTGATTTGGGTTTTAAAAATTTGTGTTGTATTATATTGCTGATGTAAAAAGTTGCCTTAACTTTTATATCTTAGGTCCATAAATAATCTTATTAAATCTTTTAACTTTCTTTAAAATTTATTTAGGTTTTCTTGATAGACAGTATTAACTATGAATTATAACAACTACATTTATTCCTTTCCAATCTTTGAAAATCAGTGGGATACTTGTCTGATTCTATGAGCAGTGATTCCAGCAGAAAATTAAATAGAAGAGGTTACAGGGGGCATCCTGGCCTTGTTCTTAAATGTAAAGAGAATTCTTTCAAATATTTTATCTTTGGCAATGTTGGTTGCTGTAGAGTTTTTACAGATTCTATAGCTGCTTTCTATTGTTCATTTGCAAGCAGTATTTTTAAGGAATAATGAGTGATATCTTAGATTCCATTGTACCCTAGCCCTACCATCCAGCCCTACTCTTTACTTCAGATATTTTATACCAGTTTTGGGCAGTGTAACCAGGCAGTACCTGCATCGGATGCACTATGGTATTAGATTAATGAGTTTTTAAAATATTCCCACTATTATATTTTATACATCCTATTTATTCTCTTTCATTGTTTTTTTTATTTTCTACCCACTTATTGGGTTCACTGAATTTCTTCACTATCACTCTCTCAACCCTAAATATATATTCTTCTCTGCTTCCTTTTCTAATAAAACTATGCCCTCTGCTCCTGTAAGATGTTGATCAAATGTGACCTCTGTTGGGGAGGCTTTGTCCCATCCTGAGAAGCACTGTCTGGGTTAATACATCAACTCTGTAACCTCTGGGTTACATACACCTGGGAGCTGAGCACACTGCCATACCCTTCTGCAGGGGCTCCTCAGTCCCCGCTGCCACTGTATGTGAGACATCAGGCTTCTACTGTAAGCAAACCTTTCTGGTCTTTGGGCCAGAACCTGTTCCCACCCATGTGCAACAAGTCTCCTCTCATCTTTATTTTCTCCCTAAATTTTAATATCTTAACTTGAATTTTCTCTTTCTGTTAAATCATTTGCAATATCAAGCATGCTATTATTTTGTCTA
>NW_022938055.1:0-336 GCF_012274545.1 Fukomys damarensis | reverse complement strand
CCTTCCAGGTAGTTTGCCTGTGCGAGGGAAGGTGAGGGAAGCACCTTTCTTGAAGGTGGGGTCAAATGTGTGTTTCTTGGGACCTGCCCATGGGGGCATCGCTAGAATGGGCAGCGACGAGCCAGCGAGGAGGGTCATCACTCGATTTCAGGGATGGAATAGGCCCCCCAAATTCCTCCCTGAGTAGTGTCACGAGCTCTGGACGGTGGGTGTCGGGGTTAGTTGGATGTCCAGGCTGAGGATCGACGTCGGAGGCGAAGTCCCTACTCTTCAGTCACGGTTCTTGTTAGTGCTGGGGATAGGATTCCGGTGAGTTATAGGCTGGCAGTTGCTCTC
>NW_022938054.1:0-209 GCF_012274545.1 Fukomys damarensis | reverse complement strand
AAGATACTTTATGTAAATCTGAGCTAAAGAATTTAGAGTAAAAACTTAGTAATTTGTAATGCTGCTGTTTGTGTTGATGTGTCCAGTGACTGTGTTTTAGCTACTTTGCCCACTGTTACACTCAACTCTTTATAGTTTACAAAAGAGTAGACTTTGGGTATGATTCCCCATGAATTCTGTACTCTACCAGTGACTTTTCTGCCTCCAAA
>NW_022938053.1:0-215 GCF_012274545.1 Fukomys damarensis | reverse complement strand
AGGTTCCATTTGACCCAGCCATCCCTCTGTTGAGTATCTTTCCAAAAGAATTAAAAGAATCATTTCACAGTGATATATGCTTATCTATGTTTATAGTGGCACAGTTTGTAATAGTTAAAACTTGGAAACAGCCCATTTGCCCATTTGTTGGGAACTGGATAAAGAAGATGTGGTTTTTCTATAAAATAGAATATTACTCAGCCATAAAGAATGAG
>NW_022938052.1:0-394 GCF_012274545.1 Fukomys damarensis | reverse complement strand
GGACTGGGCCGGCTGGGGTGGGGCAGTACAGGCTGGGTGGGAGGAGCGGTGTCTCCGCCGAGCCCGTATCCTCTGCCTGCAGGTGACCCGGGGACGGGTGCTGGTGTTCCCGAGTGGCGGGCAGTGTCCTCCCAAGAGGGTGGCACTGACTGGGTCACTGATGCCCTCAGCGCGTTTCATGGAGTATGTTACATCGGAGTGCCACTTCTCCAACGGGACGGAGCGGGTGCGCTTCCTGAAGAGATACGTCTACAACCAGGAGGAGAACTTGCGCTTCGATAGCGACGTGGGCGAGTTCCGCGCGGTGACCGAGCTGGGGCGGCCAGACGCCGAGTCCTGGAACAGCCAGAAGGAGACCCTGGAGCAGAAGCGCGCCGAGGTGGACACCGTGTGC
>NW_022938051.1:0-200 GCF_012274545.1 Fukomys damarensis | reverse complement strand
CCCTGAACATATTTAAATTGCTTCTTGCTCTTATAGTCTTATCTTATTCGTTTTTTCATTATTTAGAAATACTTTATTAGTTTCTGTAATCAACGCCACATAGATATGACCTTACATGTTCAGTACGATGTGTTTCTCCTGTACACATGGAAAAAATAAATAAATTAACATTTCTAGACCAATATGGCTGTCCATTTCTG
>NW_022938050.1:0-225 GCF_012274545.1 Fukomys damarensis | reverse complement strand
TGAAGGTGGAGAATAAAATTTAACCTTTGAAACATTGATCAAACAGACAATTATAAGAAATGACGGAAAGGCAGGAGTTCCAGATTTAGCAAGGATTTAAGTTCAGGCAATGGATGAATATTAGGTTTTGGGAAAATGGGAATGATAAAGTCATCTGTGGGTAGACTGCATTTATAGGTATGATAGTGCATCTGAGTGAAATTATCCTATGGTAACTAGAAAAAG
>NW_022938049.1:0-234 GCF_012274545.1 Fukomys damarensis | reverse complement strand
TTTGATTTGCATTTCTCTAACAGTAAGTGATGGTTGACAACTTTTTGTAGATTTGTACATCTTCTTTTGAGTGAGGTCCACTGAGTTTACTGCTCAGTTTTCAAACAGATTATCGCATTTCTTTGTATTGACTATTTCGGTTCCTTATCCGTGGTTGGTAACAGGTCCTCGTCAGAATTATACTCTGCAGATATTTTAACTTCACATTCTTCACTCTCCTGTGCAATTTCCTTG
>NW_022938048.1:0-454 GCF_012274545.1 Fukomys damarensis | reverse complement strand
TCTGATAACGAGCCTGTACCCAAAAGCACACTTAGCTATGAACCCATCAGTGTGTTAGTCCACTGATAAGTATAGTCCTCCACGATCCGTTCCACTTCTAAAAGCCCCACCTATGAACACATAGGACTTTTGAGGGGCACTTTAGATACCGCCCATACAATGATGCTTTTTGCTGACAGGTCTCTTACAGCAGCAAATGTTTAGTGAGTGTACCGTAATCCATATCATCACTGCCCTGTTCTTTTAATGTATCAAGTTTTCACCTCATTTCCTCATAAAAACTAGGGGAATTATCTTGGATATGGGAGTAAAAGCAGTAATTTATCTATAGTTTTGAGCTATTGTCTCGTCCTTCAGGATGTCACCTTCATTACCATTTCAAACTAAATCAAAGACAGTATGAGTCTCAATACAATCTTTATGCTTCATTTGTGGCTTTCCTTGGAAACACATT
>NW_022938047.1:0-202 GCF_012274545.1 Fukomys damarensis | reverse complement strand
CCTTTTTTTTTTTTTTTTTTTTTTAGTGCATGACCAAGCGGCTATGCTTTACCTTGTAACGTACTTTTTCAGTAATAAAATGAATGCCAAATATGAAGAAGATACATAAGGCAAACTCCTAAAGAGTAAAATTCAATGACTGTTTTGTCTGTTTAAGATTAACACATCTTAATGACTAAATTTTGTTGCTTTGGTCACCCCC
>NW_022938046.1:0-971 GCF_012274545.1 Fukomys damarensis | reverse complement strand
AAAACAAAGCAAAACCAAACAAATAAGCTTAATTGAAAGGCCAAGAACTTGAAGTTCATTTTCAGTGAGCACACCACGTGAGTTAGGTCCTTCTGGCTTTCTGATAGGCATGGTACACACTCTCTGAGGGTATTTTTAATGTTGGAGGGCCTTTGGAACCTTGATGGGTCACCATGGCTCACCTTCCATTGGGTCTTTTTTATTCCTGTAACTCGTCAAGATTAGGAAGAGGGGAAAGCCTGTTCAGAGAGGTAACAAAAATTCCTTCCTTATTTTGGAGCTCTAAATGTGATATAAAAACATAGTTTGATATTTTATCATATATGTCTTAATTACAGACAGTATTAAAATGGAAAACTTTAAATCAAGAAGGTGAAGTGTCTCATCCAATCATAGTCATGTTGTAACATGTCTATTCTGGTTAAGCTTTTGCAAAACATACTAACTTAATCAGGACAACTGCAGACTCACCCCTGGGTTTTCAGCTGTAGAAATACTAAAAAATATAAAGTTCTTTAGTATGACAAGATATACAGTAGTCCCCCTTTATCTGAGGGGGATATGTTTCAAGACCCCCACTGGGTCCCTCAAGTAACAGATAGCATTGACCCAAATATACACTACCTTTTTTCTCTACACCCAGTACAGTGTGGATACTCTGGACAAAGGGATGATTCATTTTTTTGGATGAAACAGTAGAGCAGCATGAGATTTTATCATGTTACTCAGAATGGCCTGCAACTTAAAACATATGAATTCTTTATTACTGGAAATTTCCAAGTAATATTTTCAGATGACAGTTGACCAAGGATAATTGAAACTACAGAAACTGAAACTATGAATAAGGGAGAACTACCCCATAAACTCAATCTTTATGAAGATCTGGTCTTTTTCAAGATCCCAGAACTGTAAATACTGTGTATCATTTATGGGTGGGAATTGAATAGTACTGGCAGTAAAATAGTGTTATA
>NW_022938045.1:0-270 GCF_012274545.1 Fukomys damarensis | reverse complement strand
TATTTGATTGCTTGATAATAATTATTCTTTCTGGAAGAAGGAATCTCAGTGTTTTTTAATTTGTATTTCTTTAATGCCCATAGATATTGAACACTTCTTCCATTCAACATTTCTTCTGATCAACATTGATAACTCTTCTGAAAAGTGTTTATTCATTTTGGTGGCCTATTATCTTGATTAGGTCAAGTGTTTGGGGAGATCTAGTGTCTTTGAGCTCTTTATATATTTGTCCTCTATCTGAGGAATAGCTGGAAAAGTATTTTACCCATC
>NW_022938044.1:0-728 GCF_012274545.1 Fukomys damarensis | reverse complement strand
TAGAAGTTAGAAGTATTTAATGAGGACCCAGACTTTATTCTTCATTTAACCTGTAAATTTTAACGTATTTATAGTTGTGTTATTGGTTGTGTAACAGAGTAAGATTAAGGGAACAGTCCTAAGCAATTTATTTCCATTTAAAAACCTTGAACACAAACGTAAAACCCAATTCTGCCCTTGTAATTAAAATAATACCACAAACATTTTCTTGTTTTGTTTTTTTCAGTGCTGGGGATTGAGCTCAGTATCTTGTGTATCTAGGCAAGTGCTCTACCATTGATCTACATATACTTCCAGCCAGAAGAAACAAAGCCCTGTGTTGAGGTATTTATTAGGCATGTTGATCTTGTTTTAGGAAAGCTTCATATATATAACATGGAATTGCCAAAATTAACTCACAGTGATTGGATTCTTAATAAACTGTTTCAACATTCGAATTAAAATTTTTTGTTTAGCTGGGTCCAGTACTGCACATCTATAATCCCAGCACTTGGGAGATTGAGGCCGGAGGATTGCCAGGGTAAATACAAGGCCATCTTGAACTATATATAGCGAGAACCTGTTGCCAAAAAAAAAATTTTTTTATTGGTTTAAAGTATGTTTTAACTTTCCACATATTTTCAGGAGTATAGTACTTATTTTGATTGTTTCATCATAAAATTGTTTGTATATGTACTTTTATAGTACACATTGGAGTCCTATGAATTCACCTAGTGTGTTTTATTAAC
>NW_022938043.1:0-307 GCF_012274545.1 Fukomys damarensis | reverse complement strand
TTTGTCTGCTGGTAGCTATGTGCGGCAAGGCAGTGGAACTGCATGGCTATTCGCTGCTCATTTGCACATAGGTTGTAGTCTGAGGTGAGGGCAGGCTGATTGACTCATTAACCATTCGTTTTCTGATGTCTGGCAACAGGCTGGGTTGAGCTTGAGCATGCTGCAGGTCTAGGTGGACCTAACCCATCTTCTGAAAGCAGCCTGGATGAATGTGAGCTCACTGCATGTTTATCTGCTGCTCATGGTTCCACTGGATGAAGGATGAGCTGAGATGATTCTCACTATGTGACTAACAGGTACAAAATTG
>NW_022938042.1:0-437 GCF_012274545.1 Fukomys damarensis | reverse complement strand
TGAAGGGACGGCAGGCTGATGAACTCATGAACCATTCCATTTCAGGTGGTTGGCCTCAAGCTGGAGTTCGTTTGAGCCCATGGCAGCATCAGTGAAACCAAAAGAGTCGGCAGGAGGCAACCATGGATGTCCTGTGGCTCATCTCTCGGCTGGCTCATTAGAGACAGTGCTTCATGCACAGTGGTATGAGCGAGGGCTCCTTGAGCTCCTCAACCATGCTAGGGCTTTTGAGGGAGGGAGGGAGGGTGAAGGAAGACTGAGACATCAGAAACCCATGTGTCAACTGGGAGATTTTTGCCTACTGAGTCTCTGCGGGTGTCAATGAATGGCAATGCCCTGCTCACTTTTCAACGGGGTTCTGTCCTGTGTGATGATTTCTCTCTGATTCTATAACCATTCCTTTTCAGAGGGCTGTATGCAGGCTGTGGAGAGCAGGA
>NW_022938041.1:0-4801 GCF_012274545.1 Fukomys damarensis | reverse complement strand
GCTGCCGTGAATAAGGCCACTGAGGACGTTACTGTATTTCTCTGTCTCTCTCTCTCTCTCTCTTTTTCTCCCCTGCTTTCAATTCTTTCACTGTAACCCAGAGTAGCCTCAAACTTGCACAGACCCTCCTGTCTCCGTCCCCCGAGTGCTGGGATCACACCCAACTCGTCAACTTTTTCAAAGAGCTGCCTGACTCTACTCCCCGCCCCAGCACCTGCACCCTTTGGCTTTCCCACAAGCAGTGCACAAGGGATCCATCTTCTCAAGGACACTTCGTCTCTCTCCTAACAAACATCTTGGCCGGGGCAGGAGGATCGCTGTGAGTTTGAGACCAGCCTGGGCTACACAGTGAGTTCCAGGTCAGTCTCTCAAAAAAACATAAACAAAAACAAACCCATCATGGATCCCTCTTCTCAGCGTCTGCTTTCAAAGTGTCCCCCAGGCGAGTTCAGTGTCACAGCTCGTGCCCCTAAGCACTGTGGTGCCAGCCTCCTTCCTGTGGGCTCCCTCTTCTGAAAAGGCGCAGGACACCAGAAACCCAAAAAGAAGGCCTCTAGCTAGCGGGGACACTAAGAAGCTGTAGTCCAAGCATGCATGCAAAATCTTCACATTTCTCTAATTTCTAATCCACGGCAGCCCTCTCAGTGGCCACCACAGATTCCTCAGTCCTCCCGACGGCTCCAGCCCATCCCCGCCTCAGACACGCCCCGCCGCCAGCCTCGTCCACCCCAAGCGAAGTCCTGGGTCCTCGCCCACACCTGCACCTCCCTCCACACCCACGTCCTGGGCCCGCTTCCTCCGGGGCCAGCCTGGGGCCCGCCCTCCCCTGCATCGGATGCCCGTCTCTGCCCAGGGGTGGGGACCCAAGCGGCAGCCAGCGCCTCTCAAGCACGTCCGCCCCATCACTGTTTCTCCTGTCTGCACTGAAGCCTCACAGAGATGGAGCCATATGTGGGTGTGCGAAGAGCCTCTCACCCTTTCAGGAAGATCCCTGGAAGGGAACTGGCTGGCCCAAATGGAACCTCTAGTTTTAGTGTGTCTTTGTTTCGTTTTGTTCGGACCGGAATCCAACTCAGGACCTTGCACTTGCGAGGCAGGCAGGGGCACCACTGAGCTACATCCCCGGCCCTCTGGTTTTGATTTTTTAAGGACTCTCCACACTGATTCCCACAGTGGTTGCACCAGGCTGCACTCCCGCCCACAGTGAAGGGGGTCCCTCTCCCCCCAAGCCTCCACAGTGTTTGCTATTATTCGCTTTCCTGATGATGCTCACTCTCTCTGGGGTGAGATGGAATCTCAGTGTTGCTTTTTGTTTTGTTTTGGAACCGGGGATTGAACTCGGGTCCTTGTGCTTGCGAGGCAGGCGGCGGAACCACTGAGCTACATCCCTGGCCCTTCTGTGTTGTTTTCATTTGCTTTTCTCTAATCACCAGGAATGTGGAGAATTTCTTCGTGTATTTATTGGCCATTTGTGGTTCTTTTTCTGTGAAATGCGTATTCATTTCACCTGCCCATTTTTTAAATTAGATTTTTACTTTTAGGGGTCTAATTTACTGTGTTCTTTATATATTCTGAGTCCTCTGTTGTCTGTCAACAGATGAATGGATAGATGTAGTGTTTACATACAGTATAGCTCTACTCTGCCATAAAGAAGGATAAACGTGAGTCATTTGTAAGATAACAGGTGCACCTTGAGACCATAATGTTAAGCACAATAAATCAAACATACAGCTTAACTATTGCACAGCTCCTCTTATATGAGAAACCCAAGTTATAAATAAAGAGCAAAACAAAAGACAGATAGCAGGAAGTAGAGAGATTTTTGTCAAAGGGAAGGGGATCAAGAAACTGGAGGAGGAGAGGGAGGTAAGGAGATGAAAAAAGGAATACAGATGTGTTCTGTGCACGTACCAGCTCCACACCAGGACGGCTGACGTAGAGGGGGAGAGACAGAGAGAGGATCGTGCAGTCTCTTCTCTGTGTCTGACTCCTCTCAGGGTGTGGAGGGGAAGGCGAGGCATCTGGTGAAACCCAGATTGCTGTCCCTGTGTCTCTCAGTTGTCCCCAGCAGGAGAGCCCTGCGCCTCAGCCCGGAGCCCTCTCCGGGACCAGCCCTCGCCGTGTCCTGGGGAAGCCCAGCCGGCACTTCCCAAGTCGGTGTGACATACACTCGGGGTGACGTCTTTCACACCCCGAGGACATGTGTGTTCTTTCTCTTCTGACTCATGGGTGGGTACGGCTGGGTGTCACTCAGCCTTGCCTCTCTTTTGCGTCACTATTTTTAAAATAGAAAAAAGAGGGCCGGGGATTTAGCTCAGTGGTTCTGTCACCCCTGCCTTGTAAGCGCAAGGTCCCGAGTTCGATTCCTGGTACCAAAAGAGAAAGAAAGAAAGCAAAAGAAAAAAGAAAGAAGTGTAACTGTCTTAGTTAGTTTCCTCTCGGCTGAGACAGAATACCCAGCCCCCAAAGTTAAGCGGGGAAAGGCTTACTTGGCCCACACTTTGCAGGGGTTCGGTCCACTGTGGGCTGGCTCCGAGGCGGAGTGGGAGAGGGGCAGCAGTTCACGTGGGCAGAAGGTGGCGAACAACAGAACAGCCTCACTCGCCTTTCGGCCCCTCTTATCTTATCCAGGCTACCCGGGCTAGGGCGGTGCTGAGCCGAGCCTGGCTTAGTAACCCCACACCCTTAATCCCAGCATCACGCACACCCCAGGAGGCTTCGGGGAGTGGGGGGGGGCACTGAGCACCATCACCAGCCTCCACCTCCAGAACTTTCTCTTCTCCCAGGCTGCCCCCTTTAGTCAGGACAGCGCAGGCTGGGGGGGCACTGAGCACCATCACCAGCCTCCACCTCCAGAACTTTCTCTTCTCCCAGGCTGCCCCCTTTAGTCAGGACAGCGCAGGCTCAGGAAAAGATGAAGGTTCAGGACCAGAAGCTTCCTACTTCACACTTTGCTCTAAATCATGATAAATAAACCACCCATACTCTTAACAAGCGGGCAGACACAAAGGTGTATGGGTTGACTGTAGTGTCATCCCAGTTACTCAGGAGGCTGAGGCAGGAGGATCACAAGTTCTAGGACAGCCTGGGCAACTTAGTGAGACCTGTCTCAAAGTAAAATAAGTCCAAAGGGCTTGAGGTATAGCTTAGAGGTACAGCACTGCCTAGTGTACATGGATGGGTCCTTGGGTTTGATCCCCAGCACCACAAAAGAAAAAAGAAAAGAAGGGAGGGGAAAAAGGAATAGTGAGGGGAGAAGGATGAGGGAAAGGAGGAAAAGAGAGGGAGAGGGAGGACGAAGGAAAAAGAAAGAAGGAAAAAAGAAAAAGGAAAAGAAGGAAGAAGAAAAGAAAATGTGACATATCCACAGTGGAATACTATACAGCCTTTAAAAAGGAGGGCAAGGGATTTAGCTCAGTGGTTCCAGCGCCCGCCTCAAAAGTGCAAGGACCTGAATTCAATCCCCAGCACCATAAATAAATAAACAGAAGGAAATTCTTAGATCTGCAGCAACGTGGGTGAACCGAGAGGACATAATGCTAAGTGAAACAAGCCAGGCACAGAAGGACGAGCCCTGCACGCTCTCACTAAAGTGCGGAATTCAGAAGAGTCAAACCCAGAATCGGACAGTAGGACGGCGAGTGCTAGGGCTGGTGACGGAGGAGGAGAGACACTGGTCGGTGAGTACAGACTTCCAACCAAAGGAGGGGAAAGAGTTCAAGGGAGGTATGGCCCAGCATAGTGACTGTGCCTAACAACGATGTACGGCACGCTAGAAAACCACCAAGGGAAGATGTGCCCTGTTCGTCCTGTGACAAAAGACCAATGTAGGAGGTAGGAAACGTGTCGCTTAGCTGGAGCCCACCGCGGCACGATGCACATCTCAAAACTTCCGCCCGACACATCGCAAGAACCCTCTTTCCTCCCCGAGTGAGGGGAGAAACCGACAGACCAATGCAGTAGCTGAGGGCAGGGCCCCTCGGCCTGGGGGTTGCTCTGTGGGGACAGAGGTCGTGGAAGGCAGCTAGAGGCGCAGTTTCCCACGAGGGGACCCAGGGAGCCCTCGCTAACGCAGTGGAATATAACCAGGGATCCAAGCGGGGAGGAGAGGAGGCACTCCGGTGAGTCGCTGGGGGAGGACACTGTGGGACAGGGACAGCGGGCAGGTGCAAAGGCCCTGGGGCAGAGGTGCCCGCCCTGCTGCGGAACAGTGGGAGACTGGTGTGGCTGCGGTGGAAGGGGACAGTGAGAGACAGGTTCAGGCAGCACTGGTCAGCACTTCTCAGGAGCACCACGGAGGTGGGGATTTCTGTACACGGCCATGGCAGAGGAAAAGTCACCAACAGCCCCAGCAACATACAAAGAAATATCTATTTGCTTATTCATTTATTGAGAGAGGGAGGCCGGGGACAGACCGACATAGGTACAGATCGTATAGATGTGAGCACAGCTATAGATCCCCAGGGCGGACCTTTCAGAGCCCACACTGCACCCCCAAACCCCACTTGTTTAAACCCACTTGTGTCCACGCTGCAACCCCAAACCCAAATACTGAGGTTTTTAGTTGAGAAAAAGCAACTGTCATCTGATGCTCAGCCGCTGGGCTGATTTGGCTTCTCCTGCGCTGGAGAGGCCCTGTGTGCCGGCTGCGGCACGCGTGCCACAGGCTTTCCACCCTTTGCTAGAGACGTTACAGAAATAGTGTGATCCATTCTGGCAAAATATATATATATATGTATGTATAAATCAAGAACATAGGGAAATACAGGAATAGTGTGTGTCTATTTAAAGCACTCTGGGA
>NW_022938040.1:0-240 GCF_012274545.1 Fukomys damarensis | reverse complement strand
AGTACAGAAGCCACTCCCCTCACTTTTGCACTGGCTACCTCTCATCTCAGGCACTGGACATTGAGGTCTGACTCCTGGGCCATTTATACGAACTATACCCGAGTTGCAGGAATGAATTTGCTAGCAATTATTTCAGAAGAAAAACCTCAATAAGGTTTTTAGCATCAATTGCTCTTGGTAGACTTAAAAAAAAAAGCTCTAATTTGAGAGGTCACATGATTAGTTCTCCCCTTGTCATTT
>NW_022938039.1:0-563 GCF_012274545.1 Fukomys damarensis | reverse complement strand
CTCCTCCTGCTGCAGCCTCTGGAATAACTGGATTGCAGTCAAGCACCGCCTTGCCTGACCAGAAACAGTGTTTTAAATTTGGTTTTCATGGTGATTTATAAGAGCCCTTCTGTTCTATCAAGGCTTCGAAATATATTTCTTGATTTATTTTTTTTGGTATGGGAATCGAACTCAGGACCTTGTGCTTGCCAGGAAGGCACAGTACCGATGAGCTAAATCCCTGGCCTACTTCTAAAATTTTTAAGCATCTGTGAGATTGCTATTTGTATATGTGTAAAAAGACAGTGTATAAGTACTGAATTATGCATTAGAATTTTAACTACAGAAATGATCACAAGTCTTATATCTTGCTAAATTAATAGAATGATTTTTATTGAATACATTAAAGAAGTATGAGTGATTATTTTCTACTAGTAATTCAGAAGATAGCCTGATTATCATATGTTAACATTTTAAACTGTAAGCCAAAATTGGGGTGAAGTTCCTTATACTTTTAGAAAACTGCTTAAAATTAAAAATTAAAAAGATATTATTTTCACTAACTATTCAATGGGAGTATTTTT
>NW_022938038.1:0-205 GCF_012274545.1 Fukomys damarensis | reverse complement strand
CTGGTATGGAACTGAAGGAAGCCCTTAGCCCAAGCTTTCAAAGCTGCCATAGTGCTGAGATCCGTTTCTCCTCCTTTCTGGCCTAATTATCATCCAGTCCTCCAAAGGCTGAGGCTCCCTTTACTCTCGACTTCAAGGCTTGTGTAAACTTTTAACTGTCTTTTCTTGCTGTGCTCATTTTAGAGTTGGTTTGTTAATAAATATT
>NW_022938037.1:0-985 GCF_012274545.1 Fukomys damarensis | reverse complement strand
TGAAGCCTCAAAAGACTAAGCAATTCACTTAAGGTCACCCAACTAGTGAACTGCAAAGCCCGCATTTGGACCCAGGCAGCGTGTCTCCGAAGCAGCTTTCCTAACCCTGACACCCCTTCCACTCCTGCCCGGTTGCTCCACTGCCTGCAGTACAGGTGGTCCAGTTTGGGAATTTTATCAGAATTCTCTGGAGGATTTAAAATCACAGATCTGGGTCCCACCCTCAGGAATTCCATTTCAGTTTGCCCAGGGTGGGGCTTGAGAATTTGCATTTCTAACACTCTCAGAGGATGCTGATGTTGTTCTCTAGGGGCTACACTTCTTTTTTTTTTTTAATTCATTAATTTTATCGGTACATTTTAGGTATACAATATATGACACTTATCATTGGGAATTTTTACCTTTTTATGATATATCTTGGTTTTTATTTTTTTTTCCTTGCCCCTGCCCTCCTTTCAACCCCTCCACCCCTCCTATTTACAGAGATTTTGTTTCCCTCTTTGCCTTTGTTTTCACTTGTTCCTTTCGCTTCTTCCCTTTCCCCTGCCCCTCCCACTTCCCCTTAGGGGATACACTTTTTGCAGCACCCACCTTTCCACCCACTTCACCCCATTTTGCCCTCTCAATTGGAAGACAACCTTTTCCATTCAGCACAAGTGTTACCTCTCCAGATTTGCTATCACTCCTGCCGCTGCCCTTAATCCTTAGATATTTCTCCCAAGTTTACTTAGCATATTCCGCATTTCAGTCTTTGCAGATGCCACACCCAAGTGGAAATGAGCTGTTCCCCTGCCTGTCACATTTTCATCCTTCAGCCCCTTAGAGGGTAGAGAGGTGATTGCAGAACCCATGTAAAGCATTGCAATGTATGGAGATGCCTAGGGGTGACTTAAAACCGAGATCCCTGGATTCCGCTCTCTGAGTTTCTCAATCAATAGATCTGAGGTCGGGCCACAAAATCTATACTTTAAACAACTTACATGAT
>NW_022938036.1:0-211 GCF_012274545.1 Fukomys damarensis | reverse complement strand
TCAATCCAGGAAGATTAAAAAGGACAGTGCATCGTGACCAAGTGGATTGATCGTAAAATAGCAAGGCTGGTTCAATATCAAAAATCAGCCAGTATGTCAGAGTAAATAAGAAAACCACACAATCACATCAGCTGGTGTAGGAAAAGCTTTGGATGAAAGTCGATACCATTTATGATTTTCAGAAATCTCTGCACACCAGGAATAAAGGTGA
>NW_022938035.1:0-245 GCF_012274545.1 Fukomys damarensis | reverse complement strand
GTTTCTTTTCTTCAATTGCTTATAGATTTTTCTTCTTCTTTTGGGTTTCTTAAATCTTACCTGTTATATGCCTATGTGTAGATTATTTTTGATCATAGCAAGTTGGAGTCCTATATGTTTCACTTATCTGTATGTCAAGCTCCTCTGCATGGGTAACTTTCTGCCGTTACATCTATGAACAGTTTTTTTTTCTTACTCTCCTTTGCAATATCTCCTGTTTCTTCAATGATTTTGATCAGTCTTGC
>NW_022938034.1:0-255 GCF_012274545.1 Fukomys damarensis | reverse complement strand
TACAGATTGACAGTGACCCCACACGGCATGATTACATAACATCATAAAGCAGTGCTAATAGGTTTATAGGTAGCTCATTTTCCTGTGTTCTCTAAAGAACCTGAACAATATTATTAAACTATAAAGTGTGTGTGTAGGAGATGCCAATCATATTTAATAAGGTGATATATATGTAGAGGTGGGTGTGATGCTGTCAAACACTGACGTTTTAGATACCAGGTCTCCCAGGTTTTACTGAGTGGCCCTCAAAGAATT
>NW_022938033.1:0-250 GCF_012274545.1 Fukomys damarensis | reverse complement strand
TTTTTTTTTTTTTTTTTTTTTTTTTTTACTTCCTGTGCTATCAGTTCAGATTGTCCAGGTGGTTGATTATCGGAGACAGGTCCCTGGGGAAAACAGACTGGGGCACAGGAGACACCATGTGGGTGCCAGAGGAGGGCTGAGGAGCTGGAGGAAAGTGGAAGATCTGCCTGGCTTCCAGGTGCCTGGCGTGTGGCAGCTGCCATCTCACTGGGGGGAGGGACATGCAGAGACCCCCAGCCCCAGCCCCTAG
>NW_022938032.1:0-418 GCF_012274545.1 Fukomys damarensis | reverse complement strand
TAGGCGACTTCCTTCCGGATCACGCTCACCAACCCTAACCATAACCCTAAGCCACCACCTGATCCCTAAGCTCCCAGCAGGCGGTCCTTGAAATCCGGCACCGCGGCTGAGCCTGAGGCGCAATCTCATGCCGCTACCACCTAGGGAACCCACACGCCAATAGCCAGGGAGAGAAACTGCCAGCCTGTCACCCACCAGAATCCTGTCTACCCCCAGCGCCAACAGGAGCCCTGACCTGAGAGGAGGGACTGCTACTCCGCCGTCATTCCTCAGCCTGGACGTCCAGATAGCACCGACACCCACCATCCAACGCTCAGGGCACTACTCAGGGAGGAGAGCGGTGGGCCTATTCCGTCCCCGACATCCAGCACTAACCCTCCTCGCTGGGCAGTCGCTGCCCACCATAGCCAGGCCTCCA
>NW_022938031.1:0-300 GCF_012274545.1 Fukomys damarensis | reverse complement strand
TTGGGAGATAAAGGAGTTTTTAGAGGCATTTTGTTGCTTTGTCTTCTCTTGTTTCTAATTTGCATCTTTCTTTGTGCTAAGGCTTGCATTTTGATTATAGTGGAAAACTTGATACTAGTGTGAAGGCCTATTTACTTAATGTCTACTTTTCAGCGATGCCCATGGGTATGATTAACTACAAGCCTTTACCTCCATCCCAGAATCCAACCCACTCTGTTTATTTGGGTGGGAGCTGAAATATATTTGGCATAGAACTCAATTCTCTAGGAGTGGGACACAGTACTGTTAATGATACAAAGG
>NW_022938030.1:0-335 GCF_012274545.1 Fukomys damarensis | reverse complement strand
CTTCTAGGAATGAATTTGAAACTATTGTTTCCCTTTCAATTTCATTGAAAAGTTTCAAAAGCACTGGCAATAGTTCTTCTCTTAAACGTTTTATACAATTCAGCAATGAAGCCCTCAGGACCTGGGCTTTTCTTTGTTGGTAAATTTTTAAGTACATTTTCAATTTTACTGATTGTAATGAGGATGTTTAGAATTTTTATATCTTCTTTGTTCAACTTTGATACTTCATATGTATCTAGAAATCTGTCCATTTCTTTACTTTCCATTTTATTAGTAGGTATTGATGATCCTCTGGATTTCTGCTGGATCTATTGTGACTTCACTTTTTTCATTCC
>NW_022938029.1:0-219 GCF_012274545.1 Fukomys damarensis | reverse complement strand
AAGATCCTCTGTGTTTTAAGTGAGGATGTAGCTAGATGTAGCTAGAGATGTAAAGAGATTTTTCCCAAGAGGGGAAAAAAAGTGAGCTCATCTCCAATACTTTCTCTTGGCTTTTCACCATGATAAATCACAGGAAGGAACAAAAAGTAATTTAAGAAAAAAAAATGGAAGTTTTTTTCAGTTCCATACCTACGAATGGGGACTTCCAAAATCTTTTCC
>NW_022938028.1:0-228 GCF_012274545.1 Fukomys damarensis | reverse complement strand
CATGATGCTTATAAAATTAAAAATAAGTATGGGATATAATTAAATAGAAACAGAAAAATCTGACCTTAAAAATGTGAATTCTTTAAGTTGCTTTTGGATTTCAAATATAAGTATATTTTTTTCCTGAGGGAAGTTTTTTAAGCAAATATAAGGGGTATGATCAACGAGCATATGATATTTATCAATTAATAAAACCAAGGAGTTTATAAATCAAAATTTTGAGGACAG
>NW_022938027.1:0-367 GCF_012274545.1 Fukomys damarensis | reverse complement strand
AAAAAAAAAAAAAAAAAGAATGGTCTTTGGGGAAGTTTCCTGACAGGAGGGTTTTTAGACTGAACACCTGTGTTAAATTGAAGATCCATTTATTTCCTGAAGAGTACAGTGCAGAGAAGTTGAAAGCTCAGTTTAGGATGCTATTCAACAAAGAAATCCATGCTTGCTTTGTCAGTACTTTTACTAAGGTTCAACAGAGGCTCTGGACACAGGGATGTCTGCAGAGCTGCTAGCAGGGCAGGATGTGGACTTCTGACACAGAGAATAGCAACCCAAAGTTGGAATGTCACCTGTGTCTCTAGTGTATTACTTTCTAAGCACTTCGAGGATTAGATTTTTCTTTTTTTTTCTTTTTTTTTTTTTTATT
>NW_022938026.1:0-244 GCF_012274545.1 Fukomys damarensis | reverse complement strand
CTTAATAAAAATTAATTTTTATTTACTTAATGTCCTGCCATTGCTAATTAGTGTAGGAAGAGTATAGAAGAAATTTAAGACTTTTGACAAACAAAGGTTGCTGTGACAGCTGGCCTGGAAATAAATCAATTGAAGCTTCATAATTATCTAGCCTGCGGCACCTGTCCTCAGTCACCTCAGCCCTCCAGATGTCAAGGTGAGAGGCTGGGAGGAACAGCGCAATGGTTTGAGATTGGGATTGTCT
>NW_022938025.1:0-591 GCF_012274545.1 Fukomys damarensis | reverse complement strand
TCGAAGGAGAGCGACTCGGTGGCACACAGACCTGTAAATATGTTGTTTGGTCGTTCATTTTGTATGTTTTCCCCAAATGGATTCTTTCTCGTTGCACACTCATTGTCACACATCTTGGGGAGAGCTGGTGAAAAGTGAAAATAAATAACATTTGGGAAAGGAACTGGCTCTGCTTCGAGTGGAGGACCTGAGTTCACTGTGTCTTTTCCACATTTATTGGATTTGCTTAAGGATGTTGAGATGATCGGAGACAGTCTCCAGTTCTGTGACATGCACAGAATTCAAACGCCAATTCTGTTACAAAGAGCTAAAAAAGTAAAAACCAAATCGGCAATGATGATGAATGGCTCTTGTATTACCCTTGTGATCTGTTTGCCAGAATTGGATAACCGTTAGCAAAAACTGCTATTTTTAATTTCACTTGTCTCAAACCAGGAGTGTGTTACCGCGAGAGTGTTGATTCCCCTGTTCTAATTCCCTAATCTGAAGAAGAGGAAAAATGGTTCATTTCACAAGTCGTTTTCAGGAGGAAGTAAATTCTCAAAGTGCAAAGGGTGATTGATTAACACTGTTAAGTTTGTTTGTGGGAGA
>NW_022938024.1:635-7704 GCF_012274545.1 Fukomys damarensis | reverse complement strand
GGTGTTCCTAGTCATGAAAGTATCTTATTTCTTCATTGATTTTGAAAGGTAGTTTTGCAGGGTGAATTCATTTGGGTTACAGGTTGTTTTCCTTTAGGGCTTGAAATACTTCATTCCAGGCTCTTCTTGCCATGAGGGTTTGTGTTGAGAAGTCTGCTGTGATTCTGTTGGGCTTTCTTTTGTATGTGATTTGTTTCTTTTCTCTAACTGCTGGTAGAATTTTGTTCTCCTATTGGATTTCTGGAATCCTGACTATTATATGCCTAGGTGTAGATTTTTTTTTTTTTAATGACAGTTTGGAATTTTAAATGCCTCATTTATTTGTATGTCAATTCTACCCCCCTCCTGCTTTGGACGTTTTCTGCCATTACTTCTGTGAGTAGTTTTTGTTAATGTAGTTTGTACTTTCTCCTGTTTCTCCATTGACTCTGATTAGTCTTATGTTATTCTTCTTTGTATCATATAGCAGCTGCTGGATTGATTTCTCATGGTTCCTTTTCATTAAAAAAATTTTTTTTTCTTTTCCTGGTCACTAATTACAATCCTGTCTTCTATATCTGATATTCTGTCCTCACATTGGATTGTTTTGCTGCATAGACTTTCAATGCTTTTAATCTCCTGGATATCTGTTTGCATCTGTTTTATGGATTCCATTTGTTTCTTATGTTGAGATTCCATCATGATCCTCAACTCCTCATTTTTTTTCTATCTGTCTGCTCTACAGTTACTAATCATGTCTTTTACCATGGACACAATTTCTGTTATCTGAGAAATTATTTTTGATTTCATTTTTTTCCAGATCCTCCTTCATAGCCAATTCAGTGAGTCCAGGTGGTTGAGTATCAAATTATTTCATCTCATTCCCCATAAGGTTTTTTGGTGATCTGCAAGTGTTTTTTCTTTTTTGTACTGGGGATCAAACTTGGGCCCTTGAGCTTGTGAGGCAGGTGCCAGAATCACTGAGCTAAATCCCCAGCCCTGGGAAGTCTGGTTTTGAGTGTTGTTTATGTGCCTTCTCATTTCAACCAATGCAGTCTCCTATGTATTTATTGAGTTGACTTTTTGCTCTCTTAGTGAGCTTCAATTCTCAACGAGCCTCAGTGAGACCTTCTTTTTGCTGCTCACCACTGCACCAATTCCTGGGTTCAGAATTATGGCCTTCTGGATCTCTGAACTGGGCTGTTGTACAGGTGGGGTTGTGGCTGGGGCCTGCATGTACTTTTCAGTAGCATCTGGCTGGGGTCTTTGGGCCTATGCAGCTATTTTCCAGGCAATACTTTGGCTGGGGCCTGTGTGCCCAATCTGCTGGTGTCTGGGTAAGGCCCTGCCTGCAGCCTGATCACCTGTGCTGCTGTTGTCCAGTGTACTTCTGCTGAAACCTGTGCAGTCATGCCAGTGTTGTCTGGGTGGGCTTATGTTGGGGGTCTGAGCTGCTGAGTTGCTGGTTTCTGGGCAGGCATCTGGCTGGGGTCTGTGTGCACTTGCTGATGGTATCTGAGTGGGCCTCTTTCTAAGCCAGAGTTTATCTTTTAGGGTGCACAGTTTTGTGGCCATGATATCTTTCATTGTTGACTGCAGTTTTTAAATGTACGGCTTAGTTCTGCTGACTGAGCTCTTTTTTGACATAGAACACAGTATTCCTTCTTTATATATGCTTGATGCACCTGCTATTGAAAGAATTACAATAGAATTTCCCCATTTTAATTGTGAATTTTTTGAAAAACACAGCATCTCACTGCGTAGTTTAAGCTGGTTTTGAGCTCACTGTGTAACCTAGACTGGCCTCACTGCAGCAATTCTCCAGCCTTAACTACTGAAGTGCTGGGCTTACAAATGTGCATCACCAGGCTCAGCTGTTTTTCTTTTTGTTATGTCAACTATTGCTCTACATGTTGGAGTTGTGTTTTGATATCTGGATTTTTATAGCTGAAACTTACTAAGGAATTGGCTAATTATAATCACAAAAATTCCATTTAAGCCCAATGCCTTACTCATCATTTAATATTTACATTTGTGACTCAGTTGTAATAATTTTGCTAAGGTTAGACTTTATATAATATATATTTTTCCATTACTTCATTTCATCCTTTCTTTGACCCTGAATTTAAGGTATGTTTCAGGCAGTTTACAGTTAAATTTTGTTATTTTACTTAAACTGGCTTTTATTAAGGGTACCTAATCCACTTAATGTAGGTGCAATTATAGATGCCATTGCTTTTATATCTATCAGATGTGTTAAGTTGATCCACCTTATTCTGTTCTTTTTCTTCTCCCTTTTTACATTGTATATTATGAATTTTGTTATTCACACTGTCCTCACTTATTTTGATTTTCAACAGCTTAACTTAGTATTAGGAATTTTTATATCTTTCCTTAATATGTGAGTTAACACTTTTCACACATTTCAGAAAATTCTTATACACTATGCAATGCTTCTCTCCTCTTCCTTCTCATTTTCTCTTGTCTTTATAGAACTCCAGTGGTGTATGTTAGAGCATTTTCCCAAAGTATTTACATGCCATTGTTTTAAGATAGTATTCCTTGGTATATACATAATTGATCATATGATCCTCATCTGCAAGTCCAACAACTTAAGCTGCCTTTTTACAGTTTTTTATTTAATTTGTTATGTGATGACATCTCTTCACTTATGATGTGTATTTTGCTGAATGTTGTGTCTCTATATGAAATAGGTAGTTTCTCCAGATATATTTTATCACACTTGAAAGACTTTGTTTTTGCTCTGATAGACTTGAAAGAGTGCCAATAACTGATGAACCTGAGCTGGAGTAAGTATGGACTCAGTTTAGAAGCAGTCTGCCAAACTCTGTTCTGATTCAGAATCTGTGTGCTGGGCTTGCAGGTATTTCAGTGGAGAGATGGGCACTTACAGCCCAAGAGAATATCAACATGTCTACTCTGCTTCCAAGGTCTTGGAAATAGTTCTTTGAACCTCTGCACTTCAAAGCAAATACAATGCACATTTAAGGAGAGAAACTGGACATGCAAGTGAGAGAGACTCTCAATTCTCCAAATTTGTCAATGCTGCTAAATATAATGAGGTTGGCTTCTGTGTCCCAAGAGCAGTCCCCTGCTGGACAGAACCAGATTGTGCACTATTGGCCCATCCATTGAGTCATGGAAATCTCTTAGAGGATAGGAAGCAGTAGAATATTGAGTAAACACTGAAAAGAACCCACTTAAAAAAATTTTAGTATATTTATTGTCTTCTGTGCCCACAATGTCAAATACCTTTAATATTTTTGCATTTCCAACTTCTTTTATTGTACCCAGTAGGAGAATTTCTCATGGCTGACTCTATTATTCCCCATGGAAACATGAATCTATGTTTTATTCTCTGCTTCCCCATTGCTTATATTATATTCACTGATATTACTTAAAGTCTCTCTGAATCATTCTTTCTCATATGAAAACAAGAGACTAATCTGGTTGAAGTGACCTATAATCCCAGCATTCTGGGAAACTAAGGCAGGAGAATTTCAATTTCAAGTACCGTCTGGGTAACTTAGTGATTCAGTGAGACCCTGGTTCAAAATAAAAAATCAAAAAGGTAGGGATGTGCTGACTCTGAAGGCTTTGCTCATTCAACATTACATATCCCCCCAAAAGAGACAAATATTGAAATGCATACATCCATATGGTGTATGCAACTGTGCTCATAGTAGAAATATAATCTGTCTCTGTTGTGATTTAGATTTAGAAACATAACATACCAAGAACAAAAACTCTAAATCCATAATAATAACAAGTTTTGACAGGAAGTCAAGGCAAATACTATATACATTAAGGAAACAATGAACACTTTATGATTTCTCATGAAATCTGGCCAGTGTCAATATCCATGAATCTTGTCACTCATCCAAGTTTGCCTGAATATTATAAAAATAAACATCCATAGCTGGAATTTGAAATCTTCACTTGTAAGTGAAAATTTCTAGGAATAACCATGCCCTGCTTACTCATCAATTCATTTTCCAGCACTGTAAGAATGTATCACCCAAAACAGTTATGAAATTTCCTGGATTCTTGGCTGCTCCCTCTGGTTTCTGATGAGCTCAGCCAAATTCCTAACTTCATTTCTGTGTTCTAATAATCCTCACTACCAGGTGAATGATATTAAACTCTGTGTTTTTTTAAGAAATCCATTCAGGTGCTGGCCCAGCAGAGCATCTCTAAGATCTCATTCAGTGAATGACACTATCTACTCTGGGTGCAGATTCTGATGTTTTCCATTTACTTTTCTCCTATCCTAAGCAGAACTCTTGAAGTCAAAAGTTAACTCTGGTAGCATCCTTTGAAGAGCATCAACCTGGAACCACTCACTAGATTATTTTGCATCTAATACCACTTCTTATTTTTCAGTCTTGCTAATCCTCTCTGATCATTTTTTATTTCTGTGGGAATCCAGAGTCTCTGCTGTCCTGGAGCAGTGTCTCATGTGCAACCCAGCAGGCTCTGCAGCCTGAGTGCAGAGTGTAACTGCTGCTTGGCTGAGTGTCTCCCAACAGACCAGAAAACCAAGCTACAACTGCCACACTGACATGATTGTCTCTTCTCAGAGAGCCCACAGCTCCGCCTGGTAGATGGGGGTCATCGCTGTGCAGGAAGAGTGGAGATTCTTCACCAGGGCTCCTGGGCCACCATCTGTGATGACACCTGGGACATGAGTGATGTCCATGTTGTGTGCAGACAGCTGGGCTGTGGAGTGGCCTTATATTACACAGACAATGCTTTCTTTGGATCTGGTCCTACACCCATCTGGCTGAAGAGTCCAGGCTGCACAGGCAAGGAGACCCATGTGTGGCAGTGCCCTTCCTGGAGCTGGGGGCAGCATAACTGCAGCAAGACTCCTGATGCAGGAGTCATCTGTTCAGGTATGGTCCATACTTAATCCACTGTGGGTGAGAATAGAGAATACCAGGAATGTGGGTGTCAGATCTTGTTCAGTGGAGATAGGTGGGCTCTTTATATGGGGGGGGGATCTGATTGTTTTGAGTTCTTTATATATTCCAGATAGTAGTCCTTTTTCTGAGGAGCAGCTGGTAAAAATTTTTTCCCAGGTTGTCTCTTAGTTCTGTTGATAGTTTCTTTTACAGTGCAGAAGCTTCAATAAGATGTTTTTTTGAAAAATCCAGCTTTTCCAACACCATTTATTAAAGCGGCTATCTTTCCTCCACTGAGGATGGTAAGCTCCTTTTTTTTCAGCTTTGATTGAGATTATTGGTACATTTTAGGGATACAGTACAGTTACATTCATTTGGGATCTTGTTTCTGTTTTAATATTTAGATCTTTAATCCACTTGGATTTTAATTTAGTGAATGGTGAAAGATAAAGGTCCAGTTTTAATCTTTGGCAGGTTGAAATCCAGCTTTTCCAACACCATTTATTAAAGCGGCTATCTTTCCTCCACTGAGGATGGTAAGCTCCTTTTTTTTCAGCTTTGATTGAGATTATTGGTACATTTTAGGGATACAGTACAGTTACATTCATTGTTGGGATCTTGTACCTCTACATGACAAGTCTTGATTCTCATTTTTTCCCCTTACCTCTGCCCTCCCTTCACCCCCTCCTCCCCTCCCCATCTGCAAACACTTTATTTTCATCTTTTCATTCTCTCACATTTTTTTCTTTTCCCTTTTTACTCTTCCCCTACCCATCCCACATTCCCTACGCCTTTAGCTCCTTTCTTCCCATTTCTAAATGTCAGTAATCTTATTAGAATCTTATGCATTGTTGCAGATTATTCACACCAGGGAAACTATTCAGTATTTACACATGTGTGACTTATTTATTTCATTTAGGAGTATATCTTCAATATGTATCCATTTTCCTATGAATGAATCTATTTTCTCGTTCTTTATGGCTGAATAATGTTCCATTTTATAGAAAAACCACATCTTATTTATCCAGTTTCCAACAGATGAGCAAATGGGCTGTTTGCAAGATGTAGCTATTACAAACTGTGCCGCTATAAATATGGGTGCACATACTTCTCTGTGATATGATTCTTTTATTCCCTTGGGAAAGATACCCAGCAGAGGGATGGCTGGGTCAAATGGAACCTCCAGTCCAAGCTCTTTGAGGTATCTCCATATTGATTTCCATAGTGATTGCACCAGTCCGCACTCCCACCAACAATGGAGAAGGGTTCCTTTCTCCCCACAACCCCGCCAACATTTGTTATTGTGTGATTTCTTGATAGCAGCCTCAATAGAGTTTTTAATCTGGATATCTGTTTGAATCTGTTTGATGTATTCCATTTCTTTCCTATGTTGGGTGTTCATTGTTTCCATCTCTTTCTTATTCTAGGCCTTCATGGTTTCTATTATGTTCCTGAGCTAATCTATTCTTTTGTCAGTTTCTGTTCTAGAGTCTCGAACCATGTCTTTCATTTTGCTCACTGTCTCTATGGTAATCTGGGAAATTATTTGTTTTGAATTTTTCTAGAGCTTGATTGATCAGTTTTGTTTCTTCCTGTGCTGTGAGTTTTGAGTGTCCTGGAGATTCACTATCAGACTTTTCATTCTCCTTTGCCCTACTGTTTGCCATTGGTGAACTGGAAGTCTGTCCTTGTGGCTTGCTTAAGTGTTTTCTCATCTTTACTTTTGCTGTTGGGATGCCCTTCGTTCAATCTCTGGGTCATTAAATCTTCCTGATATCATTGCGTCCCAGCCTTTGATGCTCTAATGACTTATAGACATTCTCATTTTCATAGTTGAGACAGCAACTTATCAAATCAATCCCTATCCTTTATCCCAATCAATACAATCAGGAACATAATAAGATAAATCGCCACCCTTTATAGCCAGCCATGCCTCTGCAGAGTGTGTCAAAGGACTGACACAATCAGGGGATCTGAGGGGGGGAAGGGGGCACAGTGTTCTGCGGTGCCTGTCCGGCTGCCGCTACCCTCCCGGCGCTGGGTCAGAGCAATCAATGGGCCCACAGGTAAAGGCGTGGCCCGGTTGGTGGAGGGACACCTGAAGTCCAATCCAGCTTGTTCCCAAAGCTCAACCTCTTGGCGCTGGGTCCAGAGCAATCAATGTC
>NW_022938024.1:0-445 GCF_012274545.1 Fukomys damarensis | reverse complement strand
CAGAGACAGAGTATATTCTTTTTCTAGAAAGAAATGTTGCTTCCAGACATTGACTGGGGAACCACACATGTTTGTGCCACTTTAATAGACCTTCTGTTATCATGCTCCAAACAAGCATCAGACACCTTCAGGTCATTTTAGTAACAATCCCCCAAGTTTCTTAGGCCACCGTAGATAAGTTACATCTTGTTTGTACTCAGTCTATACTATATTCCTTCTCTAGAGTAACAGTGAATGACTGTCTTATAATTTATGATGAAAATATATGACATTATGTCCCATAGAATGTAAAATTTGAATCATTTTGTTGCTTTCAATTTTTTTCTGTGTGAGTCCACTAGATTTTTTGTGGTATGTAGTTAATATATTTATTCAATATCCAGTTGTCTTTGATAAAATTTCTTTTCCTCTGTAATAACACACACACACACACACACACACACAC
>NW_022938023.1:0-256 GCF_012274545.1 Fukomys damarensis | reverse complement strand
GGGCCTGGCTGAAGTCTCTCCTCCTTGCAGGTGTTTCCCTGGTCCCCAGGGCCACAAACAACTGCCACCTAGTTCTTTCACTCCTGATCTTAATCTGTTTTGTTGTTCTTGTCATTGTTTGTTTGTTGGTTTGTTTGTTTTGGTTTTGGTACCGGGGATCAAACTCCTGCTTGTGAGGCAGGCTCAGAACCAATGAACTAAATCCCCAGCCCCTCCGGATCTTAATCTGCATCCAACACACAACCTAGCAACTGTC
>NW_022938022.1:0-296 GCF_012274545.1 Fukomys damarensis | reverse complement strand
AAAAAAAAAGTTCTTGTAAATAGGGAAGGGAGGAGGGGGTGAAGGGAGGGTAGGGGTATAGGAAAAAAATGAGAACCAAGACCTGTCAGGTAAAGATACAAGATCCCAATAATGAATGTAACTGTCCTGTATACTTAAAATGTACCAATAAACTCAATTTTTTAAAAAGTATGCATAACAGACTGAGCCAATCTGAAGACAGGATATCAGATATAAAAGACAGGATGATGGTCAGTAACCATGAAAAGAGGGATCTTTTTTAAAAAAGTAAGGGAACATGAGAAATCAATGCAACA
>NW_022938021.1:0-1453 GCF_012274545.1 Fukomys damarensis | reverse complement strand
AACCAAAAAAGAGAACTACAGACCAATCTCCCTCATGAACATAGATGTAAAACTAATCGACATGATGCTGGTAAACAGAAAGCAGCAAATCATCAAGGAGATCACACAACCTGACCAAGTCGGATTCATGCCAGGGATGCAAGGATGGTTCAACATATGCAAATCAATAAATGCAGTAAATTAACAGAGTCAAGGACAAAGACCACATGATCCTCTCAATAGACACAGAAAAAGCATTTGGCAAGGTCCAACATTCAATCAGAAGACTGGTACAGATGGTCTTTATGTCAGTCTGATAAGAGCCATCTATGACAAACCAACAGCCAGCATCATACTAAATGGACAAAAACGAAAAGCTTTTGCAATCAGGAACAAGACAAAGGTGTCCACTGTCACCACTCTTACAAAATATAGTTCTGGAAACATTAGGCAGAGCAGTTAGATAAGAGAAAGAAATAAAAGGAATAAGGACAGGACAGGAAGAATTAAATTATCATTATTTGTGGATGACACGGTATTCTACACAGAAGACCCCAAATGCTCCACCAAAAGACTTCTAGATTTAATAACCGAATTCAGTAGGACAGCTGGATATAAAGTTAATACTCAAAAATCAACAATATTTCTGAATGCAAATAACTCACTCAGAGAGACATTAGGGAAACAGCACCTTTCACAATATATATGAAGGAAGAAATCCCTTGGAATCAACCTGACAAATGAAGTAAAAGACCTCCTCAACATTGAAAACTACAGTACTGTGAAAAAGAAGATTGAAGAGGATATCAGAAAATGGGAAGACAGCCCTTGTTCTTGGGTAGAAAGTAGCAATATAGTGAAAATGACCATACTTCCAAAATTGTTACACAGATTTAATGCATTTCCAATCAAAATTCCAACAGCGTATCTCACAGAATTAGAGAAAGCAATCCTATAACTCATTTGGACTCAGGAGAGACTCAGAACAGCAAGAGCAATTCTGGGCAACAAAGGCAAGGTAGGAGGCATCACAATTCCTGACTCAAAATTATGCTACAAAGCTACGGTGATAAAAACAGCATGGCACTGGCAAAAAAACCACATCTGAGAATCAGTGGAACAGATTAGAAGATTAGGGTACAACTCCAGACCTACTGAGCCACTTTATCTTTGGCAAAGGAGCCAAACACTTGACTGGAAGAAAGAGAGCCTCTTTAATAAATGATGCTGGAAAAAGTGGGTTTCCACATGTCAAAGATTGAAACTGGGCCCATATCTTTCATCATGCACTGACCTAAAGTCAAAATGGATCATAGATCTAAATATTAAAACAGAAACACTAAGTCTGCTCAAAGATTGAATAGGTGGACCTCTCGAGGACACAGGTGTAGGCAGAGATCTTATGAGCGAAACCGGGATTGCACAGGAACTGTCACAAAAAATTGACAACAGAGCAAACAGACAACACACAGTG
>NW_022938020.1:0-524 GCF_012274545.1 Fukomys damarensis | reverse complement strand
AAACTTTTGTAAACTCGGCTCTGTCCCTAGTAACATGTGAAGAATGAAGAAGAGCTACAGAACTCTCCGGAGTGCTTGACCTGAGTTGAACCAAACACCTCACCTTTTATAAGTTGTCAAACAGGATGTTCCTATTTCTTACTCCAACATTCTCCGGTATTAAAACTGATGACAAATGCAACTGAAGAGGAAGAAGAGAAAATCTAATAAATAGGTTTGCCCCGATTTCCTATATATAAAAAACTCAAACATTGAAGCTTTAGGGAAAGGAAAACATAAGTGATATTAGTTTGGTTTCTGTTTTAAGATCAAAAGAACTCTAACCTAGTTTGCAGGTGTGCTGTCCTTACCTAAAGGCTGAGGACCCTGAAGTGGAAATGAGGGAATTTTAGTGTGGTTTTAGAAAACTCCCTGTCACTCTGAGGACCAAGACACCATAAATAAAGCTAAGCAATGTCTGTATTTTAGGAAAAGTTCTTAATAAAAGCTATTAAATTTTAAAATAAGTCAGAAAGGTCAAACAT
>NW_022938019.1:0-213 GCF_012274545.1 Fukomys damarensis | reverse complement strand
TCACTCTTACTGTGTTGGGCGGTTCGACCATTTTCAGTAATATTACAAATTTATCGGGGCCGGCGATTTAGCTCAGTGGTTCGGTGGCCTGCCTCACAAGCGCAAGGACCCGAGTTCAAGCCCCGGTACCAAACAAATCAAACAAACAAAAAAAAACAAAAAACAAATTCATCTATTGGTTGATTCATCCATTTTTATCTAAAATTCTGCATC
>NW_022938018.1:0-1133 GCF_012274545.1 Fukomys damarensis | reverse complement strand
TGAGGAGTAGCTGACAAAGTTTTTCTCATTTTGTAAGTTGTCTCTTCACTCTTTTAGTGGTTTCCTTTGCTACACAACCCTCTAATTCTTTAAAGATTTCAATACCTGCATTAGTTACTCCCATCACACTATCACTGTCATAACTCTTGGTGGACTGGTATCACAGAAATGGCATTCCATCACCACAGCCTTTAGGCCTTTCATCTCTTGTCCTCCAGTCAGTGGGCTGAGCAAAATGTTAGGCATATAAGTGACAAGTCCTTGAATTTTGCTGGTGACCTGGGATGGTCCCAAGAAAGTCAGCTCAGAATGTCAAAAATTCTCAATGGAAATACAAGGATTTGTAGTTTCTTGTATAATGTGAATGATGCCCAGAAGATACTGCAAAATGCTTAGGAAAGACTGAGAGTACAGGTGTGCAGCTCTTGGGAAATGAGGTCAAAACTAATATGGTTCATTGGGAATAATGCACACAAGTGTACAACTGAAGCTGTGTAACTGTTAAGCAGGAGTTAAAGATGGCTTCATTCCCAGGCTGGGCGTGGTGGTGCATGCCTGTAATCCCAGCACTCGAGAGGCTGAGGCAGGAGGATCGCTGTGAGTTCAAGACCATCCTGGGCTACACAGTGAGTTTGGGGTCAGTCTCAACTACATAGTGAGACCCTGTCTCAAAAAACAAACAAACAAAAAAGAAGGCTTCACTCCTGAAGACACCAAAAGTGAATAGTTATAGGAAAAGGGTGCAATATAGCGAACACTAGTATAGTAAGAATGGGCATCACAGTCAAAGGCTATTTATGGTAAGGGGTGCAGATAGGCCAAGTGCAGCTCTATGGCTAGGTGCGTGTTCTCTCCCAGATCATGAATCACTGATGTGTGCAGGAAACACTTCAGAACCAGAGATCTGACATGGAGGCTCAGCTGGGGATTTTATAATTAGAGGTACATTCCTAGACCATAGCCAGGCTCAACTGCAGAGCTGTCTGGGGGTTTCACTGAGACCAGGTACAAATCGTCTTTCTCACTGTTTTCAGTAAACAATGTCAAGAAGCTGGTACAAATCTCCCTGGATCTCCTCAGACCCATGATTAAAAAGCAACATTATTAATCAATATGATTCATGCTGTTGGCCA
>NW_022938017.1:0-336 GCF_012274545.1 Fukomys damarensis | reverse complement strand
AGTGAATAGCAGCTCTGAGTGCACACAAGCCTCCAGAACTATGTTTACTTGGAGATAGATTCATCTTGAGGTTAGAACACAAATGCACTCTGCATACTGCTTCTGCAGCTTAAACTGCAGCTTTCCCCGTGAAACATCCTCTTTCGCCGATTAGCCCTTTGAAACCAAAGCGGTTAGTTTCCTGAATGGGAAGTACTCCACATGGAAAGGTGCGGAAACTCTGTCAGTTTACCAGGGAAGTCCATACCTTATGTGTAGTATAACTGTCTTTCTTTTTTTTTTTTTGTAGGTCTCCGCGTGGCGGAGATTGTAACACTGTTGTGAGGCACTTGTACC
>NW_022938016.1:0-233 GCF_012274545.1 Fukomys damarensis | reverse complement strand
CTCCATGCTGATCTCAATATAGGCTTGGGGACCCCACAGGAACTCATAGCACGGAGGATCACTGCCAGGCACCTGCTGATACATCAGGTACTTGAGCCTCACCAGATCTCGGGTGAGGAGCTTCCTGGGCTCTCCAAACATGATGTGCTTCTTCCCGGGATATATTTTCATGGTTCTCAGGAATCTCCACATGTCCTCCTCAGCAACACAGCTGCCATTCAGGAAGATCGCAG
>NW_022938015.1:0-427 GCF_012274545.1 Fukomys damarensis | reverse complement strand
TTTTTCTCTATAATTCTTGAAATATGTGGTCTTTATCTCAACTTCATAAAGACTGTGTATGAAAAACCAACACTCAACATCATACAAAATATTCAAAAACTGAAAACCTTCATGCTAAAATCAGGAACAAGACAAAGATGTCCACTGTCACCAAATCCTGTTCAATATAGTTTTGGAAACATTAGTCACAGCAGTTAGACAAAAGAAAGAAGTAAAAGCAATAAAGATAGGAAGGGAAGAAATTAAACTATCATTATTTGCTGATAATGATAACTCTACATAGAACACCCAGAAAACTCCACCAAATGACTTCTACACTTAATTGACAGATTTGGTAAAGTAGCTGGATACGAGGTAAACACTCAAAAATCAATAGTCTTCTTGTACACAAATAACAAACTCACTGAGAGTGAAATTAGGGAAAAAA
>NW_022938014.1:0-201 GCF_012274545.1 Fukomys damarensis | reverse complement strand
GTTTGTAGGTCTCTGCCTGGCAGAGATTGAATCACTGTTGTGAGGCGCTTGTACCAGAAAAGCACTTAAGCCATAAGAGAGTGCCTACCTGCTCTGAGTGCACAGAAACCTCCAGAAGTCTGTAAACTTTGAGATAGCTTCAATTTTAGGTTAGTATACTAATGCACTCTGCAGAGTGCTGCTGCAATTTAAACTGCAGCT
>NW_022938013.1:0-200 GCF_012274545.1 Fukomys damarensis | reverse complement strand
TTCGGTGGTTTAAAGTGCAGTTTTCCCAGGAAACAGCTTCTCTCGCCGCTTAGCCGTTTAAAGCGAACGCTGTCAGTTTGATGAATGTGAAATACTCCACAGAGAAAGGTGGTGCAACTCTGTGAGTTTAGCAGTGTAGTCCACCTCTTCTGTGGAGTACAACTGTCTTCCTTTTTGTTTCTAGGTCTCTGCCTTGCAGA
>NW_022938012.1:0-768 GCF_012274545.1 Fukomys damarensis | reverse complement strand
GAGCCAAAATAAACTTTCTGGTCAGATGAATTTCTCATTTATTCTGTCAAGGCAACGGAAAGCTGACTAAAAAATTCCGTAACAAAATTGTACCTGCAGAGTGTATACAAAATACCATAGAAAATACCAAATAGGAAAGCAAGGCCATTCTAGGATATACTTTATATGACTGTTCTGTTCATTAAGGAATAGGGCAGAAAAACAAAAAAGTTGTCCTGTGATTTTAGAAGTGCTCGAGAAAAGTCTCTCAGAAATAACTTACATTTCCTAATGAATAACCTCTCAAAATTACACACTGGATATTGGTTTTGTGGCTTTCCTGATGTAAATATCTCCAATAAATCAATTTTAGAATTAGGCTTCATTCATTTCATTTGATTTCTGATTCACATACAATGATTGTACAGATTTACTAGGTACACGATAATATTTTGATGTATTTCTACATTGAAATGGCTTTATAAGTTTTTATTGTAAAATATGGAAATCTTGGTCATACTCCTGGCACACTACTGCTGTTGATAAAGACAGTGGCTATAAAAAACAAGTAATATGTGTATAGTAAAATAAAATGGGAGATTTATTATAGGTAAAGTTTTTTAAAGTTTGGTTTAATGCAAAAATACTAGGGAGTGTGTTTAAACATGAAAATGTATTATGTTATTTTAAAAATACAAAACAACTATTTACTTATTTTTGTAGTACTAGAGATTAAACCCAGGGTCTTTCCTCTAAGCTATATCATGAGATTATTTTTATTTGATTTGA
>NW_022938011.1:0-4034 GCF_012274545.1 Fukomys damarensis | reverse complement strand
CTGAGCTACATAGTGAGTTCCAGGTCAGTCTCAACTACATAGTGAGACCCTGTCTCGAAAAACAAAATTGTTTGTGGGGCTGGGGATTTAGCTCAGTGGTTCCACTGCCTGCCTTGCAAGCACAAGGACCCCCTGGATTGAACTCAGGTCCTTGCATTTACAAGGAAGGGGCAGAACCACTGAGTTAAATCCCCAGCCCAAATTAAAACAGTATTGAAATGTCATTTCTCATCTACTAGACTGACAAAAATTTTAAATGTGGTGCCACATTTTGTTGACAAAACTGGAGAACTTTTAGTACATGGTGCTGGGGATCAAACCTAGGGCCTCAGTCGTGTTAAGCAAGCATTCTGCCACTAAGCTATACCCTCAACCCTGAGAAATACTCTTAGGTCTTGCTGGTGGGAGCACAAATTAGTGTGATCCTAGAGGAAAATCTGACCACATCCAACAACATTACTTATGCATTTTACCTCTTAAACCACAACTCTGCTTCTGAGAGTGTGATTTGAAGATATCACCTTCAACCGTAAGAAAATATGAACTGCTCATTTAGAGGAGAACGGTTGAAAAAAAATGGTGCATTTCTATAATGATATGTTATCTAGCTGTAATAAAGAATGAGAAATGTATGAACTGATTTGGAGTAATTTCCATGATATAATGTTAACTAGGAAAAAAGCAAAGTGCTAAAGAGTATCTATAAATTACTTTACATGTAAGCAAGAAGGGTGTATAAGAAAATACACATGAGCCAGGCCATGGCAACACATGCCTGTAGTCCCAGCTATTTGGGAAGCTGATATAAGGGCATCACTTTTGCAGGAGTTCAAGAGCAGCCTAGTGACACCTTGTCTCAAAACAATAACAAAAACTCCCACACGTATTTGCTTACTTGTGTGAAAGAAATACAGGAAAGATAAATCAGAAACTGACTGATTACCTACCTCCATTGAGTCGGGGAAGAGGTGGGGTGGAAACAAGGAAGCAAAGAGAACAAGTTAATAGGGATGAAGAAGGACCAGTGCTGCTTGGTAATACGCCTTTTTGTATAGCTTTGATTCTGAGAATCATTGTATTATATACACGTCCCCAAATTAAATAATTAAAATTCAACAATATAAAAAGGAGCCCATGGGATACAAGTAATAAATGAAATAACTTGATTACAAGTTAATGTAAAATTCGGTGCTGAGGAAAAAACAACTAGCCTAAGTAACTTTGGAAAATAGTATTTGACTGCTTACTGCCTAAAGTTAAAAAAAAAAAAACGAAAACTGAACAAAATAAAGAGCCAGTGATGTACAATCTCTAGTTCAATCTCTAGTACTACAGAAATACATAAATTTATTGTAGATTACGAGAACCGAGTTTGTCACTGTCAGAGAAGGAAACTACAAATAAGGAAAGAGAGAAGAATAGAATGAACGTTGAGGTAATGGGGTAGCATCCGCGATGTCAGTGTGATAGACAGATACGTAGGGGTACTGTGTGTCCCAGCTCTGCTCTCTGAAAGGATTAGAAATAATGACACCCTAGTAGCAATATACATACGTAGAGCCCACGTGTTGGGTTTTTTTTTTTAAAGATATCTTTATTTATTTGTTTTTGGTACCGGGGCTCAAACTCTGATTTAGTGCTTGTGATGCAGGCAGCGGCACAACCGAGCTAAGTCCCTGGCTCCACATGTTGACTTCTAACTAGCCTAGTTATTCTCCACTAAAAAACACCGATGCTTTTTGGAGAAGTCGCTTCCTGGGCCTGGGCATAGAAGATACAACTTGAGCCTAGAATATCTAGTAATATATGGAAAGTTCTAGAAAAAAGGATGGGGCACGTGGATATAATTACCCAGGACACAGCTGGAAGTAGTTTAATGGCCAAAGCTGGAACAATGTGGGCAATAAAATAAATAATGATAGTATTGGATTAAAACAATAAAATAGGTACTTATGAGTCCATACAGGCATGAATAAATAATTAAAGCAAAAGGGACAGTTCTTCCTTACGGAAGAATTCCAGTTAGTAAGTGAAGAGAATAAAGAACAGCATAACCGTTAAACACTGTAATAGTCATTGCATACAGCAGTCACATGCAGGTACTAAAATCACTGGGTGATACGTGTGCATAACACAGTCCATGTCCTACTCCACACAAGGTATAAACATGTAGTGCCTGGGCCAGGGATTTAGCCCAGCGGTTCGGTGGCCGGCCTTGTAAGCGCAAGGACGCGAGTTCAATCCCCGGTACCAAACAAACAAAAAAAAACTAGTAAACATATAGTGCCACCACCCCCACCACAAAAAAAGGAAAGGGATTAAGGGATAGAGGGAGGGAAGGGAAAAGGCATGAAAAGAAGGAATGAAGATGAGTTCTGTACATGCACCACCTCCACACAAGGAATGGAAACATTATGTACTACACACATGTACTAATTAATAATACAAAAATCAGTGGGCAAGAGTTTGAAAAGAAGTAGGATAGTAGCATAATTTCAAAATATCTGTCCCCAAATTTTTAGAAAAACCAGTATCTTTACGATGAAGAAAAAGCAGACCTCGCATTGTGAAGTAATCAAGGTTAACAGTAGCAGTAATACAATTTATCAATATTATGTATTCCCTGATGTGATACTCTGAGAACACAGCTTCACTAGCTCATATTCCTCATAAAAATACTTAATTTCAATCTAAATATGAGGAAACTTCAGGCAAACTCAAATTGAAACATATTCTACAAAATAGCATCAGTACTTATAAAAGTGTTCTGATTGTAATACTGATAACTTTTTCTTACTTTTTTTGTAGTATGTGGCAGTAATTATGCCATGCAGTTTAAAGGGTTGCTTAATACATAGACAGCATTATTATTTTGTCATCCAGGAAACTGATATTTAGAAAAGCAAGTAACTTGCCTGAGGATAGACGTGGTAGTTTCAGAATTTTAACCTCAACTAACCAAAATCCAGAGCTTATTCTCTGACGTTTTGGTTTTTTTGTTGTTGTTTGGTTTGGTTTGGTTTGGTTTTTTTGTACCAGTGATCAAACTCAGCACCTTGCACTTGCAAGGCAGGCAGTGGCACCACTGAGCTAAATCCCCAGAAGAGTTTATTCTCTTAACCAAACTAATCATAGTTACCTCCAAGTGGAGAGTTTCAACAGGCTGATCATTCCTGCTTGGAGGCCACCGTAGATTGCATCTGGTTGTTCATTCTCTAGCTGCTGTTTCTATTAGACAGTGCTGTTCAATAGAAATAGGATATGAGTAACATAAGATTTTAAATTTCCTATTGGCTGAATTAGAAAGCAACAAATAAGGGCCGGGGATGTAGCTCAGGGTTCCACTGCTTGCCTCACAAGTGCCAGGTCCTGAGTTCGATCCCCAGTACCAAAAAATGAAAAAAAGGAACAAATAAAACATTTTAATACTGTACCATTTAACCTGGTTTTTGCAAAATATATTTCAACATATAATCGATATAAAAATTAAGATATTTTACTTCTATTTTCATACTAAGTTTACAGTCTGATGTGTTTAGTGGATTTTGTTTGTTCATCACATTTTCATCCATCTCAATTCTCATGAGTCACATTTCAAATACTTAGCCTTTTTGACTGATTTCTACTGTATTAGTTTCATATTGTGAGGTATGGAAATTTTGTGGCAACCTTGGTCTTACATTCTTCCTCTTTTTCATAAATAAATATTTAATAATTCACTCCTTTCAAGTGTAAATCCAATCTATATTTTCATTTGGGTATAAAAATTCTTTATAGCCTCTTAATATGCAGCTCAGAATTAATATTTGCATTGCTTATTGGAAACTATGCAACACTTACATTTTTAGAAATGAGGCTGTTGAGGGCTGGGGTTATAGTTCAGTGGCACAGTGTCTGCCTGGTAAGTGCAAGTCCCTGAGTTTGATTCCCAGTAACAAAAAATAATAATAATAATAATAACAGTAGAGCCAGGCATGGTAGCGCACGCCTATAATCCCAGCACTCTGGAGGCTGAGGCAGGAGGATCGCTGTGA
>NW_022938010.1:0-277 GCF_012274545.1 Fukomys damarensis | reverse complement strand
TTGCACACAATGGAGAACTACTCTGCCATTAAGAAGGATAAGCTCGCATCACTTGTAGGAAAGTGGTTGCACCTTGAGAACATAATGTCAAGTGAAAGAAATCAGACACACAAGCTTAAATATCACATGGTTTCTCTCATGAGAAACCCAAAATATAAATAAAGAGGAAAAGAAAAGATACAAATAGGAGGTAGGGAGACAGACCTTTCTCAAAGGGGAAGGAGGTTAAAAGGGGAAGGGGAGGGAGGGGAAGGGATGCAAAAGCAACGGGCTGCAT
>NW_022938009.1:0-215 GCF_012274545.1 Fukomys damarensis | reverse complement strand
CCTAAAGAAGAAAGGACAGTATGACCTAGGTAAAGCAAAGCAGAAAAGGTCTAATAGCAAAAACATGGTTTTTCCACTAGAGGAAGACAAGCTGTAGTGAAACCATTAGCCCACAGATGAAATTTCTATGAGAAAGCTATTTTGCAGAAATAGAGAGGCCTCATACTGTGTTCAGCACAATGGCACTAGGAGCTGGGGAGCCTGGGGATGAATGT
>NW_022938008.1:0-1124 GCF_012274545.1 Fukomys damarensis | reverse complement strand
GGCAGGGGCGTGCAGCGCCTTCCAGGGCTGCCTGGAAACGGAGATGCGCCCAGCAGAACAGCATGTCTCTGCACACTCTGTCCCCTCCCCTAGTGGCTCACTTGGTTCTGCTGTTGCTGACACACATGAAAGCAGGGAGGAAACAGGTGGGACTGGGCATCCTGTGGGGATTCCAGCAAACATCCAGTCCTGGAACATAGGACAGGAGGGCTTCACTGGCACTGGGATCCCTGACCAGAAGAGCTGGTACAAATGAGAGGGAACTTGCAGAGGTTTTCAGCCCGAGTGCTAGGATGAATGACTTGTGATAACACATCCTGACTCTTCTCCTTACTGTTGATCTCTGGAGTGACACGGTCACCCCTGAGCACAGTGAGGCTCTGGGATTCTCCCGAGCGTCTCTCCCAGCAGCCGAGGGCACCACTGTTGCCAAGGCAGAAGAGCCAAGTACAACTTGCCGGGGGTTGAAGCATTAAGCCAGGGGCAGGCCAGCTTAAGACAAGTAGAGTAAGGAGGCAGCAGCTGCTCATAAGGATCACTTGGGGTTCCTCCGAGAAAGGGAGATTCCCAAGCCTCAGCCACAGCTATTGAGCTGCAGTAGATCTGGGGCCCAGGAAGCTTGTTAATTTAACTAAGCGGGTTTTGCCGTGGAGGATGTGCTAAGTGAAATAAGCCAGACACCTAAAGAAGAACATCAGTTTTCCCCCAAACAGGAAAATACAATACGTCCCTGATTAAGGAACTAGAGTTTCAAACTTTAAAGTGTCCTATGGAAGACTTCCTGTGACGGCTTACAGACAAATCTGACTTAGAAACGATTGTCCTTCAATGGAACTTTTTTGTAAGTCGAGGGCATGCAAAATACCCAGGCACCTCGAAATGTCAATACCCCCGAGTTAGGCTAGTTCCGAAAGAGCACTGCTGTATTACTGCACCAAAGTCAGCCCTACGTCACCAGGCAGCTTAGACTGAGTCAGGGAAGCTGGGCAGGACCAAGTCAGAGACGAAATTTCCCCACAGGTGTGCCTTGCAATTAGGCTTAGAAACACCATCCCGCACGAAAAGTGTCATTTCCTCTGCAAAGGTCTTCCTTACGTCCCACACAACCTCAAACAAAAATATCC
>NW_022938007.1:0-481 GCF_012274545.1 Fukomys damarensis | reverse complement strand
GAACAAAAAGAACAGGAGTAGCTATCCTATTTATAAATCAAGTGGATTTCAAACCAGCGCTGTTTAAGAAAGACAAAGAAGGATGATCCATCCTTGTAGAGGGAACAATCCAAGAGGAAGAGATGACAATCATAAATATATATGTCCCAACTAGTGTGCCCAACTATATAAAACAAATACTAAGGGACATGAAAAATCAGATAAGCACTAATACAGTAGTGGGGGACCTCAATACCCCATTGTAGCAAATAGATAGATCCACTAGTCAGAAAATAAACAAAAATACTAGAACTCAGTCAAACTCTTAAACATATGAACTGAACAGATGTTCACAGAGTGTTCCACCATACAATATCAGCTGCACATGGGTTGTTCTCCAAAGTAGACCACATATTTGCTCATGGGACATGTTTAAGTAAGTGCAAAGGAGTTGAAGTGATCCCTGTATATTATCAGACCACAGTCTGATGAAATTGAAGAT
>NW_022938006.1:0-1562 GCF_012274545.1 Fukomys damarensis | reverse complement strand
AAAGGAAGAAAGGAAAATATTACCAAATAATCCCAATATTCCCATTGGTGGAAAAGCAATTAGTCATAGAAATGCAATGAGCCATTTCATCAATCTCTGAAAATGCAGTAAATAGGGCCGGTGATTTAGCTCAGTGGTGACGCTTGCCTTGCAAGCTCAAGGTTCCAAGTTCAATCCCCAGTACAAAAAAAAAAAAAAAAAAAAAATTTTTTTCAGTTAATCATTTCAAATCTTTCAATACACTTTAAAGGTATTAGTTTATGCCTTCCTCGTTAAGGTTATTTAACATAGAATTAAAGTGGTTCAAACTTCCATAGATGAAGCTGAAGAGTTTGGACCTCGAATGATACTCCAAGCAGGTCAGTATGCTCAAATCTGAAGAAAATCACAGAAGAGCCAGATAATATGCCAAGATCAACTCAGGAGCAATGATCAAAAGCTTGAATGTGCTTACCCCTTTGCAGACGTCCACAGCCAGGGCAGCTATCATCTGCTGGCATGGGGACTGCTGCCATTTTTACAGACACCACCTAGGACACAGAGCACTTTCAGCACAGCTTTTGTTTTAGAGGAAAGGACTGAAGAAAAGAGCTGCCCTGCAGATCACACGCAAGTCCTCTGCAAGGGGGGGGGTAGGCTGCAGAGAGCCCTGGGTGCAGGCTGTGAAGTGGGCAGAGTCTGGGAGCAGGGTTAAGTGTACTCATCCTCCATTGTCTTACCTATCTCCAGGACATCAAAACTCACTACCAAGTTAGTGTGCGTGACAATACACTAAACTGGGGCATTTTTATGATGATGGGTGGTAAAGTCCTTAAGAAAGCTTGAAACCTGAGAGGAAACTCAGACTAGGGAGCTCTCAGTCAAACCAGGGCCAAGAGCCAGAAATCTCGTCAATGTGAAATAAATGCTGACCAAAGCCACCTAGGCAATTGGAAATAGGAGGACACAGAATTTGATATGACAAAGCAAAATCTGCCCTCGCTGTAGTTTCTGTTTTCTGTTGGCCAAGTTCGCCCAGCTGATCCTCATCTCAATGGACAGGACCGGCAAGCCCGTAGGCAAACTTGACATGCAGGACAAAGAAAGGAATGACTAAGAGTCAAAAAGATGTAGTCACCTACGGGATAGCACGAGGCAATCTTGGGTCTGAGCACAGCTCCCTTCCCAGCCAAAAGCTGGGACAGAAGAGACTAAGCTTGGCCAGTGCCCAGACTGTCAGCTCTGACTGGTACACAGCTATGTAGGAGGCAGCAAATCTGTAGGATCTGAGCCTACAGATCCGTTTCCTTGGGCTCTTTCCTGTCCCATTGCAGCTTTCATTTTACCTTCTCGTGTACCATCACCCGTGACCCTGGCTTACGCACCATCTGCTGGTGGGTTTTCTAAAAAAAAAAAAATGCATCAGCAAAAACTGAGACAACAGAGACATTAACTATGAAGGAAACAGAGAGCAACGCAGGATTCAATGAAAAAGTATTTATTGGCTTCTCAAAGTTCCCGCTTATCATTACACTTTATCTGTCTAGAGAAAGTACAGCAGTGCTCATTTCTTGACATGTTTC
>NW_022938005.1:0-436 GCF_012274545.1 Fukomys damarensis | reverse complement strand
TCCGGGGCCAGCCTGGGGCCTGCCCTCCCCTGCATCGGATGCCCGTCTCTGCCAGGGGTGGGGACCCAGGCGGCAGCCACCGCCTCTCAAGCACGTCCGTCCCATCACTGTTTCTCCTGTCTGCGCTGAAGCCTCACAGAGATGGAGCCATACGTGGGTGTGCGAAGAGCCTCTCACCCTTTCAGGAAGATCCCTGGAAGGGAACTGGCTGGCCCAAATGGAACCTCTAGTTTTAGTGTGTCTTTGTTTCGTTTTGTTCGGACCGGAATCCAACTCAGGACCTTGCACTTGCGAGGCAGGCAGGGGCACCACTGAGCTACATCCCCGGCCCTCTGGTTTTGATTTTTTAAGGACTCTCCACACTGATTCCCACAGTGGTTGCACCAGGCTGCACTCCCGCCCACAGTGAAGGGGGTCCCTCTCCCCCCAAGCCTCC
>NW_022938004.1:0-913 GCF_012274545.1 Fukomys damarensis | reverse complement strand
TATTATATATTAATATTTTAATTTGTATAATGTACAATTCTATAATGTACAGTGTAAATAGTATAATTATAATTTTATAATATAAACCCTATGCTTCTTAAATTGGTACAAATGTATAATGTTACTGTCATAGTAAGAATAGTATCAGATATTTTATGAATTTAAGATTTACACCTAAAATTTACTATTTGCTTAGATGAACAAGTTGCATGTTTTCTGCTCCTAGACACTTAAAAATTGATTTTTAAAGTAGAATTTTACATATAAAAGGATAGAGAGGTCAACATTATAAATATAAATTAGAGATAGAGTTGTAAAATGTAGATATCAAATTGGAAAGACAGCATTTTGCAGTTTGAAGCTTCTTAGACTCAGCAAAAGTTGTGTTCAAATCCCTGAGATCCCATTTACTCATTGTGTGACCTTGGGCAGTGCAATACATACTTTTAAAATCCAGTTTCCTGATCTGTGAAATAAAAATCTGAGGGTTTTTTCCTGGTGTTAAGTGATTCAGTAGAAAAATGAAACAAATGTGCTTAGTATACTATTTGTTAATAAAAGTTTGTCAGTTATGAAACCAAATATATAAAAGTTGAGGCAGGGAGTACAGTAAAGCTCTTCTGATCAGCTCTTTCTATTTTAGAATGGGCAACTTTATACATATAAGATTTAATGGGCAATGAAAACCCTCATGCCTAGAATTATTCCTCCTTGTTGACCCTGTTAAAGTTTAGAAGTCCCTATATTGTGATTTCATTTGAATTAAAGCAATAAAACTTCATTTTAATGTTCATATATTTGGTTTCGGTGGTAGGCAGAATATTAGTCCCAAAAGCTGGCCATGCCTTAAGCTCCAGAATCTGTAAATATGTTACCATATAGAGCACAAAGGGCTATGCAGAGGTAGTTAAAT
>NW_022938003.1:0-778 GCF_012274545.1 Fukomys damarensis | reverse complement strand
TTAACCCTAATCCACAACCTGATTCTTAAATTCCCATAGGGCTGTATTTGAAATCCTGCATTATGGCTAACCCTAAGTTGAAGTATCATTCTGATACTAACTATGAAATACACACCCCTATACTCAGGTAGAGAAATTCCAAGTTTATCACTCACCCTAATCATAATGCTAATCTTTACCTGAACCCTAACCATAGAGGAGGTACTTATCTTCCTACCTCATTCCTAAAATTGAACTTCAAATTAACATGAACACTCAACCCTCAAACGCACACTACACTACACATGTAATGAAAAGTGGAGCATATTCCTCCCCTAATTCTAGGTCCAACCCTACTGGTTAGCCATAATCTACCAATTATATCAAGACTGCAATGCTTAGTTCTTTGGAAACCCACAGTACACCTCACCCCCCAAAAAGTGAGTTTCCTAACATTTACCCATAGGCAAATTAGCAGATAAGTGAATTCCCTTCCTATCACACTCACCAATCCAAGTCCTAACCCTAACTGAAAACCTGAGTACTAAGTTCCATAGGGCAGCACTTGAAATCCTGCACTATGGCTAAACCTAAGGTGAAATCTCATGCTGATACTAACTATGAAATCCACACCCCAATACCCAAGTAGAGAAATTGCAAGGCTATCACTCACCATATTCCTAAGGATAACCCTAAACCTAGAAGAGGTACTTATAATCTATATCATTCCCAACACTGAACGTGAAATGTACACCAACACTCATCCTCAATCCCACACTAAAATACACATGTATTGAAA
>NW_022938002.1:0-252 GCF_012274545.1 Fukomys damarensis | reverse complement strand
AGGATTGAACTCAGGCCCTTTGTGCTTACAAGGCAGGTAGTGGAACCACTGAGCTAAATCCCCAGAACATCAAATTTCTTAATGGCAATGTTAGATTATGAAAGTGATATTTTATAATATTGAAGGAAAATAACCTCAATCTAGAATTTTACACATAGAATAAAGATGTTCCAAGATACATGTTGATGGTAAAGCATATAAAACCTCACAGAATGTATTTTATGGAAAGTACTTTACAGAGAAAATAAATGA
>NW_022938001.1:0-250 GCF_012274545.1 Fukomys damarensis | reverse complement strand
TTCTAAGTACCACAACATTGCAGTGTATCTCTGATAAGCACTGTTAGAGTTAGCATTAGGAGTTGGATTAGCTTTAGGGTTAGGGATTGTGCAAGAATTTCACTTCCTTTGTGTTTCAATATGGGTTTGAAGATTAGTGTTACTGTAAATTTTAGGTTTAGCATTGGGAGTGGTGTTAGAATGTCTGAAACTGGGATATTGTTAGGGTTATGGTTGGAGTATCTGTTTGGCTGGGTTAGGGATGGAGTAA
>NW_022938000.1:0-221 GCF_012274545.1 Fukomys damarensis | reverse complement strand
CCCAATGCACTCAATACAGAATGTAAATTTGTCCTGCAATCAGGTACTAAAAACAAAGAAGACAAAGGGATAAAGGAATGGATTGAGGGAGGAGGGTGGCAAGGGAAAGGGAATAAAACAAGGAATTAAGATGTATTATGTATGCGTACCAAATTCCGCAAGGAATGCAAACATTACATACTACATTCATGTACTAATAAACCAAATACTTTTAAAAAGTG
>NW_022937999.1:0-295 GCF_012274545.1 Fukomys damarensis | reverse complement strand
TGAAAATATTTAGTCACATGAAAGATTTTTATATATATAAATCTGCTCAAGACTAATGACAATATTTACAAAATTCTTGTGATAACATAATGATGTTATAATATAATAACAGTATAATGGAGTATAATGTATTAGTACTTACAGTCATTTTAATTGCATAAGAACAGATTGACAGCGGTGAATACTGAAGTGGTTATGAGTAAAATAATATATCTAGAATTTGTTGTTATTATAGCAAACAGAAAAAAGTGAAGGGGATTGATGGTACAAGATGACAAATATATTGGTAATAATT
>NW_022937998.1:0-353 GCF_012274545.1 Fukomys damarensis | reverse complement strand
CATTTTTCTGATAGCAACCATCACAAAATACTCTTCAAAGAAGCACAACTTTGCACAAAAAACGTTATCATCTGATAGAACAAAGACACTTTTATAAAGACATTGGCCCAATAGCTGTCTTTTTGGTGTTTGTTTGTTTGCTTGTTTGTTTTGGTTTTGAGGTTGGGTCTCATTCTGTAGTTCAGACATACCTGGAACTCAGTATGCAGCCCAGGTGTTCTCGAACACACAGAGATGCTCCTTCCTCAGCCTCCCGAGTGCTGGGATTATAGGCGTGTGCCACCATGCCCGGCCAACAGCAGTCTTTTTAAACAGATGCCAATTTGTGATTAAGCCTTGTGGCCAAAGATTAT
>NW_022937997.1:0-211 GCF_012274545.1 Fukomys damarensis | reverse complement strand
AGTATAGATTATAAGCTAAGGCACAATATAGTAGGAGAATAAAAATATAAGGGAAGTAATTCCTTTTAAAACATTTTTAATGTTTGTTTTGAGACAGCATCTCTATGTACTTCAGGTTGGCTTGAACTCACTATTTATCCCAGGCTGACCTCAAACTCACAGCGATCTCCCTCTCTTTGTCTCCTGAGTGCTAAGATTATAGGGATGCATC
>NW_022937996.1:0-381 GCF_012274545.1 Fukomys damarensis | reverse complement strand
CTGCTGTCTCAGCTCTCTTCCATTCCCTGACATGTTCAGCACCATGGCCAGGGAGATGAATCTTGTAGGAAGAGTAAGGCAAGCAGTAATCCTAGAGGGGCATGTTGGGGAGCTGTTTGCGCACGCTATGCAAGGGGACCTGGAGTACTGAAAAATCTGTGAACACTATGGGCTTCTCCTGGGCTCCTGTGCTTGTCTTTACACTGCTTGTCTCCTACAGGTGTTCAAATGAATAAACAGGAGGCACTGGGCCTGAGTCTGTTTTCTTCTTTTCAGTTGCTACCTAACAAACCAACCCCTGATAGGAGGATGTCTTGTAACAGTCAATCAAGAATTACTGAATCTCAGCCAGTCAAGCCAATGAATTGATCACATCTCACC
>NW_022937995.1:0-535 GCF_012274545.1 Fukomys damarensis | reverse complement strand
AGTGGGAATCAGGAGCTCCTTCCAGAGACAACGTGTGAGTTGCAAGTCCTTCATTCACCCTTTCCAGCAATACTCCAGGGGTGCAGCCCCGGAAGTACACATGCAAGTCAGGAGTTTCCTATCCTGCCATCCAGCTGATGTCATCCCTCAGAGAGAGGTAAGGACAGCAGTTTGATTATAATGTGGCTTAATATAGTCCTTTTCCATGGAATTTTGGAAAATCTTTGAATCTCCTGAACTGCACTTGAATTTTTGTATCTTTCTCCCAGTTGGGAAACTTTCTGGCTATTATTCTCCCACCCCCATCTCTCTTTGGGGTTTTGGACAGGGTCTCACTCTGCAATCCAGGCTGGCCTTGAACTCACAGTGACCCCCCCATCTCAGCTTCCCAAATGCTGGGATCACAGGCACACACCACCCTGATCAGCTTGGCTCTTACTGCTTTAAATAACCCCCCTAAAGCATCCTTTTCTTTTCTTTTTTTAAAATTGAGTTTATTGGTACATTTTAGGTATACAGTACAGTTACATTCATT
>NW_022937994.1:0-228 GCF_012274545.1 Fukomys damarensis | reverse complement strand
TTTGCCAGTACCATACTGTTTTCATCACAGTGGCTTTGTAGTGCAGTTTCTAATTGGAGATTACGGTACCCCATGCCATGCCTTTGTTGTCTAAAATTGCTCTTGTTCTAGATCTGTTTTGATTCTAAATGAATTTTGGATTGTTTTCTCTAGTTTTGTGCAATATACTTTTGGGATTTCAATTGGGATTGCTTTGAATCTGTTTGGGAAGTTTTTCATTATTAATTC
>NW_022937993.1:0-204 GCF_012274545.1 Fukomys damarensis | reverse complement strand
TATTTTCAGGACTGCTGGGAGCCTTCTTCACTGGCCTCTAGTCCTTCATTTATTTTATTTTTTTCCAGTGGCATGAATTGAACTCAGGACCTTGTGCCTGCTAGGCAGGCACAGCACCACTGAGCTACATGCCTGGACCTCATCTTGCCCTTTACAGTGTGCATTTTTCAGTCTTCAGTATATTTATAACCTTTCTGCCTTTTC
>NW_022937992.1:0-1270 GCF_012274545.1 Fukomys damarensis | reverse complement strand
TGGTCTCGAACTCACAGCAATCCTCCTGCCTCAGCCTCCCAAGTGCTGGGATTACAGGAGTGCTCCACCGTGTCCGGCAAGAACTGACAAAATCTTCAAGAGGTCTAGGAGACAGGTACATACACAAATATCAAATATGCCATTGAAGAATGTTATCAGAACACACATAGGCCTTTGGTATTAGATAGATACATGAAAAAGTGTAATAAGCTTTTGTTTGTATATGTTGTGTTCTGTTTGACAAATAGTCGATTGATGAACAATTCACACATATTAAATTAACAATCCTTTCAAAACAACCTATAAACATTTCCTTTTATTCAGTACATTAATCTGTGTTTGTAAAGACCTGAAGCCCAGCGATTAAAGCTCAAAATCAACCAGAAGTACTTGAAAAGTGGAACCGACAACCAAAATAAATAGTTTTTATTTATGTACCATCTACTAGTCAGCTTCTCATTGCTGGGGGCATATACCTGATATACAATTTAAAGTTTATGTTTTGCTCATAGTTTTAGAGGTTTCAGTCCATATTCATCTGGCTTCACAGGTTTGACAGAGGAAAACTTTGCCTTTGGTGGCTGGAAGCTGAGCAAGCGAACCGTGCCAGGGAGGGCAGGGTCAGGGGCCAGATACAGACGCCCAGGTCATTCCTCTGTGACCCACACAGAACTGTGGCTCAGGGATCCTCTAGGTGCTCCGTAGCCAGTCAAGACGGTTGAGGATGACCATCACAAGCTGCACTTCAGCCTCCTGGAATGGGTTTGGAGGCTGAGGATGTCTGCATCCATGATCTGTGGGATCATCAGTGTCTTTGTAGACAGTAGCACCCAGCAAGTGGTTCATTTTCAGGACCATCCTATTTGTCCTGGTCTGTGTTTTGGTGTGTCTGGCTTTGTCATGAAAGTTTTGCCGCTTGTGAGGTTTGTTTTGATGTTCCCTTGCCATTCCAGGTAGATTTCCATTCTTTGTTCACAATACTTTTCTATAATTAATTGGTCCTCAAAAAGGTATGGAGCTTTCCTGCAGTCACAAGAGGTAAGAAAGCTTAAAAGCTCTGCCACAGTTATGGCAGAGCATCTTCGTGTTGACTGACATTTTCTGAGACTGAGAATATTTGAACAGACAGGTGGCCATCTTTCTGACTTCTGTTCTAGAATGTTACTTCTCCAGGTACCTTCTACTGTAACTGTGAAAGTTTATTCTCCCTACTTCTTTATTCCTGCTTCCCTCCGATTCTACTTTACTTTCTTGGCTCTGATTTTTTTTT
>NW_022937991.1:0-210 GCF_012274545.1 Fukomys damarensis | reverse complement strand
AGAAACCCATTTACAAAGGTGAGAAAAGAGGATGTCACCTTGGACGGATTTTTGTGCACAATGGGTAGAGGTGAGATAATTTGGTCTTTCTTTCCTATATGTTAATGAATTCCAAATTTTTGATTAAGAAACATTTTAAATATGCATAACCAAGTTATACGTATTTCTGAAGTAATCACTGCTGTCCTATACTGAAAATTCTGGTAAACT
>NW_022937990.1:0-244 GCF_012274545.1 Fukomys damarensis | reverse complement strand
GTCTGAACATTTCAAAACTTTGCCGTATTTGAGTCTGGCTATAATTCTCCCTCTGTTTCTTCATGTTACTTTTGTGTGTTTGTGTTTTCCCCCCTTGGCTTTGAGCATGTTATACGATGCTTGTTAATTATCAAAGTGCATCCGTTTTTCTACGGGCATTCGAGTTTATCTTCCTTATGGAAAAGCACTGTTCCACTGGGTGTACATATCACACGCATCTGTGCCAACTCCCAAGAAGCATGTG
>NW_022937989.1:0-261 GCF_012274545.1 Fukomys damarensis | reverse complement strand
ACTGGTGCAGTCACAGCACACATCGAGTGCTGTGGAGATGTCTGGGTAGGAGAACGGCTGTGGCTGAGTTTTCTGTGAGAGTCAAAGGCAGGAGAATTCTGCCCCATTGTGTGGCCTGAAACTCTCCACCCGGGGAACTCAGAAATTGTTCATAATCACACATGAGGTAGCACAGGGTGTGTGGAAAAGTGCTTTTATGGTAAATGTAAAAAAGAAAACAATGTGATAACTTTAGATAGCTATGTGGAAGCAAAAAACAAA
>NW_022937988.1:0-207 GCF_012274545.1 Fukomys damarensis | reverse complement strand
AGTTCGAGACCAGCCTGGGCTACATAGTGAGTTCCAGGTCAGTCTCAACTACATAGTGAAAGCTTGTCTCAAACAAAACCAAACCAAACAAAAAAAAAATCCTATTCCTTGTGTGGAGTTGTTGGTACCTGTACATAGCACATAACAGTTCATTTTTTATTTCCTTCTTTCTCCTACCTCTTCCCTCTCTCCATCTCTTGATCCCCT
>NW_022937987.1:0-1860 GCF_012274545.1 Fukomys damarensis | reverse complement strand
AAAGCTACGACCAAAGGTGATTTCATAATTCTGGTAAAAATTAATGAGACTCAAAAAAAAAAATCAGTGAGACTCTTTTCAGCAAGTAATCTTGTCTCTAGCTCTCCACCTAAGAAGGTGACTGTGTGTGGACATCAATTCCTTGGCTTGTTTTCTGGATGCTGAGTTAAACTTTTTTGTAGTTTAGTATTGTAGTATCATATCACATCTACCTTTTCCATCTAAATATGGTTTTTCATATTTAAGTGAAGTTTATTCAAGTGCAGATAGCAATTAATTCAGATTAAGGAAAATCTACTTTCCTCTGGAGCTCTAAGAAACTAGTAAAAAAAAAAAAAAAGTTTTCTCTCCCCTTTCCATAACAAAACAAATTCCCCAGATAGTCATCAACCTTCATGTGTCTTTTAGTATAATCTTGTTCAGCCATTAAAACATCTTTTTCTCATAAAAAAGCTATACATGTTGATTGGAAACATTTTTAGAAAATGTAGCAAAATACAAAGAAGAAAATAAATATCACCTGTATTTATTCCCTTTCAAGACATTTATTATGTGGTATTTGGAAAGATTTCTTTCCTCATATCCAAGATGAAATGTCTTTAAGACAAAGCTCAGGTGAATACCAAACCCTAGAAAGAGACTAGAAAACTATTCGGATAAAATACTTCTAAATATCACTTCTATATTCTGAGACAGCAATAAAAACATATTTCTAAATTTGTTTATTTGTCATTATTTCAGATGTTACATAAACCTCGTTTTTATGCATTTTGCTTCATGTGTTGCAAAGTTTGCAAAAGAAATTGTATGAGGGAATATTTTCTAAGATTATATTTTAATTTACTAAATATGGCAGTTTGCAATTCTACACAGAGAAGTCATCTAAGTGAAGTGATGGTAAGAAAATTTGTTATTCATAGTTTTCTCCTGAAGACTGTTAAATCCATACTAGTAAAGCTTAGACTTGCCTTTACTCTGACATAAAGAATTACTCCAGATAACCTTTCAAAGGTGGGAAAATATCACAAGTAAAGAAATAAAAAGAAGAGAAAACACAGCTGAGTCCTAGAGGACAACCATTAAACTACTGAATATCTGAAGTTTATAAACATCATCTAAATCTCGTGTTCCCTTCTCAGGATTCTCTGGCAAGCATTGGAGTTGCATAACCCTTTCTGAGTCTAAATGAGGAAAGTTCTTCAGATGTGCTACTCTGTAAAGACTGCAAGTCCCTTTCCTCTTGCTGTGCCTTTTCTTCCACGTTCTTACCTGTCCTTGATCCTTTCTTATCAGCCTTCCTTTCACCCCTCTGCCCTCTCATCTTGTGTTCATTTCCCTCTGGTAGGGCTTTAGACGCAGTGAGAACATAGTGCTTTCGGAGCACTGACACAGAACCTCTGAGCTCTGAAAAGGCAGAGCAAGTGCAGCTCATTTCTGAGGAAAGCAGGTAACCTGATTTGCCCTGTTCCACAGTGTTCGCTATATCCTTTCCATAGGGACAACTTCAAGCTCAAAGTAGCTGCCTTAAAATGAAAAATAGATAATAACTTACCTAGTGAAAGAGAGGTAATTTTTTTCCCTTTTCAGCCACCTATGCCTCTTTTTTCAGGGGCCTGCGATAGCTACTATCTCACCCTTTAAATTGCCTTCAGGTGGGTGCTTCAGAGAGGCTTGTCATCCACCCATGCAGTTATCCAAGTTCCTTGAGGAATACAATAGGCATAGTGCTGAAAACATCTGAGAGTCCTTACCACAAGAGGTAGAATACCCTAGAATATAGATTTAGACAATTTAATGGAGGATGGCCTAGTGACAGGTTATTAAAGATATATTTTGCATGTGCAAATGCTGACTGAAGCC
>NW_022937986.1:0-224 GCF_012274545.1 Fukomys damarensis | reverse complement strand
TGAAGGAAAACATTTTCAGATGAAGGAAAAGTAAAAAATATTTACCAGTAGTGCAAATTCCCTAAAATATTTATAACAAGGTATGCATGTATATTCTTTCTGATGGAGAAGAAAAATACACTATAAAGAGATAGAGTGGAAAATTCTTGACCTAAAAATGATTAGGTAACTAAGATATAAAAAAGATAAAGCAAAAGTAACTAGAGGAAACAGGCAGAAAGCAC
>NW_022937985.1:0-549 GCF_012274545.1 Fukomys damarensis | reverse complement strand
AAAAAACAAAAAAACTCTCAAGGATTCTCTAGGGCTGAAATAGCACACAGGGAAGGCTGAAAAGTTGTTTCCTTGTGGCCTTGATTTCAAGTGGGTTTTAACAGGAAGCTCACCAAGTCAGGCTTACCCAGAATCTCCGGCAGTTTTTGTACTTCAAGAAGTAACTGGAACACCTTTCCTTGTTATAGTTATTTTCGGCCATACATCTGCTAGAAGCATCAGTCTCCTTAAATACATAAGGGAGTAGTCATTTACAACATAGAATGAGATCTAAAACAAACCTAAAAACAAATTTCTGAAGCTGCTTTCCTCCTAAAGCTACAGAAAATGTGAAATGGTTCATTTTTATTCATTTTAATAAGTAGATTAATAAAAATTTAATAATCTTGCCAACTATCTCATAATTCATTCTTTTGAGGTAGACATCTTCCTTTTCATGCTCAGCCAATTTTCTAAATATCTGATCAAAGGAATTTGAGCCAAAGAACTGGCTATGATCATTTGATCCAGAACGTGAAGCAAGACATAATAGCCTTCAAAATCACTGCT
>NW_022937984.1:0-378 GCF_012274545.1 Fukomys damarensis | reverse complement strand
TGACTGTGCAAACACAAAGGATCCAGGTTTTGTTGCTTTGTTTTACTCTGGGTCTCCTTGAAACGAAGAGATCCCCAGGGTCAGATTTCAGTTATGTCTAGAGCAGTGGGGGAAAACATGTGGCATGCATGCCACCCTGGGCTGTTTGTCATCAGTGAAAGCTGTAAAGGGTTTGCCACCACTGGTCTGAAGGTATCTGTGGAAGCCACAGTGGGAAGGAGGTGGTAGGAGATGCAGGTAACTGTGATTTGTATGCAGTTTGTACACATAACAGAGCACAGGGCTTCATTAGGAGATCTGCAAGCCCAGACATTGTAAACTATCATCAGTTAACCCCAACCCAATAATATATTTACACATTATTCTCTGGTTTTCTGG
>NW_022937983.1:0-519 GCF_012274545.1 Fukomys damarensis | reverse complement strand
ATATCCTAAACCTGCTCTTTGGGGATGTGCATGGGGTATCATAGGTGTGGCTATTCCCTGATTATATTTCCCTAATCCCTTACCTGGAATATACTTCTGATTTAACATTTGTTTTGTGACTAACTCATCAGGGCTACACATGATGGCTCCCATTTGTTGTAAAATATCTCTTCCCCATGGTAGGTGGGGCACAATAAATGGAGGAATCTTGCCCTGATTTCCATTTTCATCATTCCAATTTAATAGCGTTGCACTCTTTTGAGGATTTTGAGTCATGCCTATTCCCCTAAGATGGTTGGCTGTATCTTGGACAGGCGAATTCTTGAGCCAATGCTGTTGAGCTATCACAGTCACATCAGCTCCAGTATCTAAAATTCCCTTGAATTGTTTTTCATTAATCCAAATTGTTAATTCAAGTTTATCTTGTTGGATAGGCATGACCCAAAATGCATCAGGAGACCCAAAGGCTCTATTTTGCCTATTTTGAGGAAATAAAAACTTTCCTTGTTCTATATAAGG
>NW_022937982.1:1959-4679 GCF_012274545.1 Fukomys damarensis | reverse complement strand
GTAATGAAACAATTTCAGTGTACATGAGACACATTCTCTCATATCTGTGGTACTGTCCTAAAAGTCACAGAAAAGGTTTGACCCTATAATTACACCAGATGGGCTTTAAATTGTGAATAACTCACATATTAATGCATAGAAAGACATTTAGTCTAGCTCAAGATGCTAGTTCTACCACTTTCATAGAGTAGAAACATAGATCAGTATCTAAATTCTTTTGTTTTCTTCTTGAGTTTATTGGTACATTCTAGGTATACAGTACAGTTACATTCATCACTGGGATCTTGCACCTTTACACGATAGGTCTTGGTTCTCATTTTTCCCCTTGTCCTTGCCCTCCCTTCACATCCTCCTCCCTTCCCTATTTACAAATACTTTATTTCCATTTTTCTCATGTTTTTTTCCTTTTCCCTCATTTCCTTTCCCCTACCCTTCCCACTTTCCCTACACCTTTAGCCCTTTTCTTCCTATTTCACACTGTCAATTATACCATTAGGATCTTATGTACCATTATAGTTTTTCACACCAGAGAAAGTATTTGGTATTTATACATGTGTGACTTATTTATTTCACTTAGGAGTATATCCTCAATATGTATCCACGGTCCTATGAATGACTCTAATTTCTCATTCTTTATGTCTGAGTAGTATTCCACATTATAGAAAAACCACATCTTCTTTATCCAGTCTCCAACTACTAAGGCCTTTAACTCCAGCTTGCTGTAACTGCTATGCATGCGTTTGTCCCGTGTGCATGTGTGTGCTCGCTTGTGTATTCATATCACCAAATAAGGACATCTTATTCGTAGTCGAGCCTTTGTCTCACTGGTTCTTTCTTAGACAAATATGCAACAGTTCAACATCCAGAAGAGGATGTATCAAGTTTTAAAAGAATTGAGAAACAAGATCAGGCATTTACTTTTTCTTTCCACATGAAAACAATGAACAGTGCATAAGCAGAAGGATAATTAATAGGGACCAAATACATATTCATAGAGGAGATTACCTCGTCTTTGTAAGCAAAATTTTCTTTAGTCTTAGGTTAGTTGAAAACCACTGAGACAAGTCATAGATAATAAATACCCAATAATATGTGATAAGAAATATTACAGACCCTCATATTCTATAACTACCCACAGTTCTGAGTCTTAGTAGGTCTCTCAGTTACTTTATTTCTCTGAACAATGCTGTGAGGAAGACGACACATTTCTTCTTAATTTTTTATTTTCCCGAAAATTAAGGGAACGGAAGCCATTGTGAAAAACTAAGAGATTAGTGGATCCTGGAGATCTGAGGGGCCTCGGTGGGTCAGAGAAGGAGAAATCTATTACTGAAAGCTGTAGATATATAACATGTGGAGAGCGTGTTTTCTTTCCGGTATTTAGCTCACGTCAATATCACTAACCACTCTGAACAGCTCCTTTGATAAGTGATCATCACCATCCTTTAATATAATGTGTATAAATGCAAAATCTTGGTCCAGTTTTGTCTAGGTTCAATGCTCAGCTCTGCCATTTTGATTTATGTAAACTTCAGGAAATTACTTCCTCCTCAGTTTTTTTCTGTTAAATGGGAGAGACATTCTATGAGGATACATCCTAGAAAAGTTCCTGACATGTAGAAAACACTTTAAATTGTTTTTATTATTGTTGTTTGCTTTTAATTTTGTTTTGACTTCTTCTGATACAGTGTTGTCTTGGCGAGTAGATGAATATCTCCTGGTAAAAAAATCTTAGCCAGATATTCTGGTCGTTTGCCACTCGTTGAGGACATGGTCAGGTTTCCTCTAAGGTGTTGATCAGGTGCCCACTGAATTGATAGATTTTGTCAAGGGTCTAATAAAAGTTCAGTAAAATAGACCACAGTCATTCATAGGAAAATTGATGCATTTTGGGGCCATTCTCTTAAGTGGAAATAAATGGGACACACATGTGGAAATACTGAATAGTTAGTTTCTTTAGTGTGAAAAACTAAAAGTATAAGTAAGATCCAAATTGTATAACTGATAATGTGAAATAGGAAGAAAAGGGCTAACGTTGTAGGGGAAGTGGGAAGGGTAGGGGAAAGGAAATAAGGGAAAAGAAAAAATCTGAGAAAAGGACAAAATGGAAACAAAGTCTTTGTAAATAGGCGAGGTTGGAGAGGGTGCAGGGAGGGCAGGGGTATGAGGAAAAATGAGACCTGTCACGTAAAGGTACAAGATCTCAATGATGAATGGAACTGTACTGTGTACCTAAAATGTACCAAGGAACTCAATGAGAAAACAGTTCCGTAAAATAGATACTTAAAAGAGATGAGTGCATTTTAAGAGGTCACTTCTCAATTTTCAGTTTGAGTCTTAACTTTATGACTGATCAATGGCTAAGCAGAATATCCAAATTCCTTAACAATTATTTCAGAACTTTTAAATGATGAATGAACGACTACAATTTCTCTTGTCGAGGGGGTAATTTTTCTTGGGCTTCTTCAATAAAGTCTCATTCACAGTTATAGGTAGAGGAGCCAGAGATTTCTATCAACTTTTGTGCAATGCCTCTAATATTAAGAATGGAATTTTTCCTAGGATCACTTGTGGTGTTCCCATCTTACAAGTACTTGTGATAGCTCCCTTCTCAGGTTGTAACTGCAGGTGTAGTTTCATAAAATATTTTCACAAATCTCAGTTTGTGGATAAAATTCCAAAGAAGATGGTTATTTGAAGAGATGATTATGTAAAAAATA
>NW_022937982.1:0-904 GCF_012274545.1 Fukomys damarensis | reverse complement strand
TGAATTACCTACTTTTCAATTCACTTTTTAAATTGTCTGTGAAATGGACTCCCTGCTGCTGCTGTCTACATAGTTTTCTGTGGATCATGTACAAATTTTCTTCCAGAAAGATTAACCTTTGAAGACATTTAGACTTCTTACATTATGAATTAATTTCTTGTAATTCTGATGACAAAATTACAAGCCTGTCTTTCCATGAGGCCATCAGGACTGGTTAATAAAAACACCATTATAATAACTCTCCATGATTGTCATCGTGGCCTTCTCTTCTGGTGTGGAATTGTTGTATTGCGTCATTTACTTGTTTAGGCTGACCATATTATTTGGTAACTCCCTGAAAGACAATGCAGAGAACATACATATATACATATATATACATATATATGTGTGTATATATACATATATAAAATCTTTATGATCTCACATTACTGAACAAGTGCTTTTGGTCTTTTATTTCATTAGCAGTAAGACAAGTATAACATTCAAAACTGGAAATAACTTTTTTCTTACATTTTGAAGGTATTTTTCATTATCTTATGGAATCCATGTAGACTGTTGAAGGTGCTTTGAGTCATGCAAAGTTCCCTTTTCATTTTTGCCCAAAACCTGTTTTGACTTTCTTCCTAGATGCCTTTGAAATACTTTTCACACTCAGTGTTATGGAATTTCTTAATTATTTGTATTGAGGTAGATCCATTTTTATCAAATCTGTTGGGCATTTGGTAGGCCTTCTTTGGTCTAGAAAATTAGAATCTTCACATCTAGAAAATTTTCCATTAAAGATACTCAGACAGACTGAAAGGAAAAGGATGGAAAATAGTTCTCCATGTGACAGGAACCCAGTACAGTTGGCCGGCAAGGAGGCTCCTGGGACAAGGAGGAAGGGAAGTCATGAGGAGGAGAT
>NW_022937981.1:0-201 GCF_012274545.1 Fukomys damarensis | reverse complement strand
AGTTTATACACCACTGTGGAGGATCAGCTCACACCAGAGGCAGTAGCAGCTCTGGTTCAGGGGCAGCTCTGGTTGTCTTACATTCTCAGCAACCAGAAGCTGTTCTGATCCGTAAGTGGACCCAAGATCATTTGGGAATCTAACCAGACAGCATTTTCATGGATAAAATTCATTATGCTTAGAAGTCCAGTTGGAATCATC
>NW_022937980.1:0-209 GCF_012274545.1 Fukomys damarensis | reverse complement strand
TCCACTGAGGCATTTTATTTGTGTATGTTTTACACTCCTAGAAAGAGATTCCCAGAGCCGGGCATGGCGGGGCACACCTGTGATCCCAGCGCAGTAAGCTGAGGCAGGAGGATCACGTTGAGTTTGAGGGCAGCCTGGGCTACATGGTGAGTTCCGGGCCAGCCTGAACTGCAAATCAAGACCCTTGGTCAAAAAACAGAAACGAAAGA
>NW_022937979.1:0-233 GCF_012274545.1 Fukomys damarensis | reverse complement strand
GAGGTCGAGGACAGCTCCCAGTTCCATGGTCCTTTCTTTCTGATCTGCAGGGCCATGGCCTGCACTGCAGGATGTGCACCACCTTTACAGAAGGAGCCATCTTGATGTGGAATCTCTGTTTCACACTGAGTTCTATAACATGTATGGCCATTCCAGGAAGCTAAGACCCGTATACTTCTAGATATCCATTTTACTTTACAAAAGTGATTCAAGGCAATTAGACATACACTGTT
>NW_022937978.1:0-216 GCF_012274545.1 Fukomys damarensis | reverse complement strand
AGCATTAATGGGCAGCTGATGCAGCACATGGGAAAAGAAAGGAGAATTTTCAGAGAGCAAAGGAGTCCCTGGCAGGTATTAGAATGTCCCTGGAGTCCCAACAGCAGGTCGAGCTAGCCATGAGCAAGTAGTCTCTTTCCCAAGTGATTGCTGGGATACACTAAAATCCCTTCCTGGTCACCCAAAGTGTTACCAGCCATTGGCTCAGGTTTGTCT
>NW_022937977.1:0-273 GCF_012274545.1 Fukomys damarensis | reverse complement strand
TGTGATGTTAACTGGGATTTTATGAACAATGGAGATGAATTAGGAATTTTTAACATTTCAACAATTTTGACTCTTTCAACCCATTAGTATCATATATTTAGATGTATAGTCTTATCAGTAATTCCACATAATTTTAATTTATTAGTTTAAAAAAAATATTTATGTAAATTTATTCAAACTACTTATAGTTTAATATAGTGTTAAAATATTATCTTTTTAATTTCATATTTTTACTGTTTGGTGGAAATGCTTTTGATTTTAAATATTAATTTT
>NW_022937976.1:0-1626 GCF_012274545.1 Fukomys damarensis | reverse complement strand
GAACAGGAAGAAGATAGATAGATAGACAGAAATAAAGAAGGAAGGAGATGTAGAGACAGGAAAAACAGTATAACAGAATGAGTGAATAAAATCATAACATATTACAGCTAGAACAGACCCTTGACTCCAAATACATAAAAACGTCTTGTTACTAATTAGAGAAGTTCAAGGATTGGCTAAGATCTTGTAAGCAGTTTGCGTACGATTGGACAAGAATTCAGTCAACCTAATGCTGGTGGACGAGATCAAACAAGCGACAAACAGCAAAATACTTCAGATTTTGGAGACACATAAAGGGTCTTGTAATGATTCTCATTAAAATATGTCTGTAGGCAAGGTGGCAATCCAGGGAAAGATTATATTGAAATCTAAAGTGAGAAGATCTATAAGTATTTCTACTGTGGAAATATTTGCAGGCATATTTCAAGAGCTTGAAGCACAAAACACACTCTCTCCCAGTGCAGATGATACGTCGCTCCATACGGCAGTTTCTGTTGTTCTCTATAATATAATAGCCTGTGGATTTAAGAGAGGTTTGGTTTTATGAAACAGATTATTATAATAATAATGAATTTATATTTTCATCTTTATCTTCCCAGCTGTTTCTTTCTGTTTGAAAAATGAACTAAATTATTTTTTTAAATCATTGTTTTCTTTGATCATGCCATTTATTTATCCAGTTTTTCTTAATGTCAGACCATTATTTACTAGGCCTTCAATTTCTTATCCTGTCTCTCTTTGGGAAGAGATTTATACTACTCCCAGAACTATAGTAAAACCAGAGTCATCTTTAAAGGGAAGATAATAGATACTTTAAAGAAATGATGAAAATTTTCAAATTGTTTTTAAAATATTACCAAAAATAATCACGAGAAAATAAAGCAGCATAATGCCTGTCACACAGCAGACTTGTTCCTGTGAAAACTCTTCCCTCTGTACTTCCATACCTAGTTCAACTCAGCCCCAACTTCTGTTCATTTTCCACTGCAATTCTGTTTCGCTAGTAAGTACAAATAGCAAGTAATCTCTGATGACTTGCAAATAATAGTCAAATGTGAGAGACAGATTGATTTAAAAGTTAGCCAGTTAACTTAGTAGTTATTATCTCTTTTGTTGCCAACAGTTCCATGTTGGAATTAAATCTTCTTTCTGGCATGATTATGACCATTGCAATCTGTATCTAAAATATGATAGGCTATGTGTATATAACAAAAGAAGCTTATTTGGAAGATGTTTTCGGATTATTTTGGATAAAAGCTAACAGAATAGAATTTTATTATAATGTAGCTCTCAGAATCAGGAAAAACTTTTGTCACCTATTGGTCTTGCCTAGGTTTTCAGGTGCAAAAGTAAATAAAGGAGATGTTGCTGTCTTTTTGTTTTATACCTTGGAGGGTTGGGTAGAAAGATACTCTCAATTGTCATTTTTCAACTGACTCAAATATTTGTATTGAGTATCAAGCATAATTCAAGGTTATTATAAAGAATTGACATACAAATAAAAGCGTTGATGTAAAAACATATTCAGAAAATGGCATTTTTAATATAAGGCATATCACTACATAAAGCATAAAGTATGACACTCACATTATTTTGACAGCTGTAATTTTGATTGCTTCAAAGCAG
>NW_022937975.1:0-236 GCF_012274545.1 Fukomys damarensis | reverse complement strand
TATTAATTGGTGTAGAAAATCTAAAAAATAAATATTGCTAATCAGGAGATGAATAGATCCAGACTGATTTAATGAACAAACAAAATGAAATGAGTAGAGAACATAGCTTCTTCTAGGCCTAAAATGTCACTCTCTTATCTGCTCTCAAGAGCAGCTCATAGGTGTGTAGGCCGTGACAAATGATTGCCTGGCTATGGATTTTTACAAACTATTTAATTCTAAATAAATCACACTTT
>NW_022937974.1:0-412 GCF_012274545.1 Fukomys damarensis | reverse complement strand
TCTTTTCTTATGTTGTTCTACCTCACTTAAGGGTTATTATAGTTCTATTTTGTTTGTTCTTTTTTAATTTAACAGTTTACTGATGATTGTTTGGTCGTTCTATGTCTTTTGGCTTCATATGAAAACTTCGCTAATTCTTTTACTTATCTACTCCTCTTGTCTTAATTCTCTTAAGACCCCATTATAAATGGTAAATATCTTTATTGAAAAGTTTACTCACCATAAGCATATTTTGGATTGCTTCTTGATTTTAATTTAATTTACATGGTTTGAAGGTGACAGACTGATGACTACCATAAGTGGTCAATTAGCAAATTGTGCTTCATTATAATGTGGTGCCGATTGTATTGATTAGGATAAAGGATTGTGATTGATTCAATGAGCTGTTTTCTTCAGTATTAAGAAAATGAGA
>NW_022937973.1:0-201 GCF_012274545.1 Fukomys damarensis | reverse complement strand
GTGCTTTTTTAATTTTCATGGCAGAGAACTTAATGGTGTTATGTTCTTGAGAAATTTAATAAATATGTTTGTTATAGTGAATGTGCTACTGAAAAGACTTAGCTAAAGCCGTGAGAAACAATTTGATATAATTATACATATTTAAGATAGACGTTAATAGAGCTAACAAATAGAGCCAGCAGATTGCTTGGAGTCTTGGGA
>NW_022937972.1:0-480 GCF_012274545.1 Fukomys damarensis | reverse complement strand
TAGCCACTTCCAACAATCGTTGCTATCACCCAGATACCATGATTCTGTATTTTAAATCACATTCTACACGTGATAACTACTGTCTCTTCATGACAAGGCAACCTGTGCTTCCTAGCATTGGTGTTGTGATAACGACAGCAAGGTGTATTGGGACTGCCAAAATGTGGTCACTCCCAAAAGCTTCATGTGGTGGGCAGATCAGTAATAGTAAAGCTTCTTTAGTTCTAACAGTTGCCTTAGAGTGTACTTCCCAGGTTTTGGAGTAAGGTGTGTATTTTCAGTTATAAGGAACCTTGGAGGAAAGCCTAGGTGGCTTGGGAAGTGGCACTAACACAAATCTGAAGTCACTGGACAGTCCGGGCTCTATCTTTGCTGTTTCATTTATTTCTCTTCTGAAAACTTCAGGAAGGAATTGCGTTAGCCTCAAGGGGTCACTCTACGTTCAGCTCACACAAGAATCATTCCCTCTCAGTTGAAAAC
>NW_022937971.1:0-203 GCF_012274545.1 Fukomys damarensis | reverse complement strand
GTCATGGCCTGAGTGCTCCTGCCCTAGAGGCCCAGCTGGGGGACGGATGAGCTGCCTCTGCTCCGCTTGGTACCCCCGGCCCTCTGAGAGCCGCAGGGAGCAGACTTCTCCAGTGGCAGCTCAGCGGTCACCTGGGAAGTCCGGGAATTGCAAGGGGCAGGAGGAGCTGTGCTCTGAAGCAGCCCTGAGATGTGTACCTGCTG
>NW_022937970.1:0-249 GCF_012274545.1 Fukomys damarensis | reverse complement strand
TTGGGGCTTTTGAGAAGAGATCTTTCTCTTTCTTTCTCACTCCCCTAACCATGTGCATGTGAGGGGCAGTAAGACAGTGGCCATTTAGCATCAGAGAAGAGAGCTTCAGAAGGAGAAAAACATGGCTGGCACTTTATATCCAGAATTGTGGGTAAATTTTCTCTGGCTAAACCCACCCTATCTCTGGTATTTTGTAATAATATTCTTAGGAGACTAATATAGCTGTCCACACCTAGAGTTTTATAGTAG
>NW_022937969.1:0-894 GCF_012274545.1 Fukomys damarensis | reverse complement strand
TCAGGCCACCTTCTGTCTCATTGTCACTTGCTCCTTTGTCACACACCTGTGTGGCCCACCCCCCAGTGTGGATAGTGCAGACTGTCCGCCCAGACAAGGCTATGCGGAGCATCCTCCAGTATGAAGCTGTGGCAGAGTGTCCCCCAGCATGAGGTTGTGCGGAGCATCCCCCTGAAAGTTGAGCCCTTTGCAGCTCTGCAGATTGTGCACTCTGAGCCGCCCCTCCTCTCTATCTGTCCACATGCTGACCCATAATCCTGTGTGTAGTCTGGCTTCCACCAGGCCAGTGGCAGAGTTAGAGCTGGGTCCTGTGTCGTGCTTGGGAGGTTAGAGGGGTGGGTCTCTGCTGCTGACACAGCAAGAGAGGGTGCTCAGGGGACATCAGATCCACAGGACATTCAGTGGAGACTGGCGAGCAGACACCAAGGGGATGGGAAACTGCTCTAACAGAATCTTCACCATGAAAGTGGCCTGAGGGGACAGAAGCTTCTCTCCATCCACACACTGGGTAGCCCCAAGGCCTCTGGCCTCCACTGGCATGCAGCCTGCCCTGGAGATGGCTGTCTGCACTGCACCCCAGCCTGCAGATGGGGGTGCTGAGAAGAAGACCAACTGAGCCCTGCTTTCTGCACACGCCTTCCCATGGCTCCCACTCTTGCCATGGCCGTCTTGAAAATGCATCTTTGCAGCATGGTGTTCTCAGACACGGTTTCCAATCTTGTGGAGGAAGGAGGTAGTAGCTGACACCTCAGAGATGAGCTTTTTCTGCCCAGTGAGAGAGGAGGAGCTTTTTAAGTGGGTGCAGGAGGGGAATTTGCCATCACAAAATATCATGCATTCCCAATAGGTTGCTGGACACTCCAGGAGGTAACAAGAGTTTGGGGCTGGGGGCTG
>NW_022937968.1:0-257 GCF_012274545.1 Fukomys damarensis | reverse complement strand
CCCTCAGCCTGACCCCGGGGGGAGGGACTTCCCTTCCTACGTCATTCTGAACACTGAAGGTCGCATGAACGGTGGTCCCCCGCCCCCCGAAATGTAGACGACGCGACGCGGGAAGTGGAGTGGGGAGCCTCTCCCGTCCCCATCATCGAGCTCCCACCCTACTCGCTGGCCCGGCACTACCCACTAGCACGGCAGTGTGATGCGCGGGTCCTTGCAAATACCCAGTGCATCCCACCTTCGTGAAAGGCGCTGCCCTC
>NW_022937967.1:0-218 GCF_012274545.1 Fukomys damarensis | reverse complement strand
CTGTTCTGTTTCTGCTTATGATGTATTTTATGTATTGGATTGGAAGAGTACACTGAAAAACTCGTGAGAAGTTACTGTTCGAACAATAGATTGATAAGAACACATGTTTCATGTAATATGAAAGTCCACCAAGTATTGGTCACTTAACATGTTCAAGAAATTGTGTCATGCACTTAGTGGATTGTATCATTAAATCCTCACAGAAATACTGAGACTTA
>NW_022937966.1:0-226 GCF_012274545.1 Fukomys damarensis | reverse complement strand
TGCAAGCAGTGTCGTAAAAGTATCAGTCAGCCCTCACAGCTTCCCCTCTTAGAGCCATCTTCCCGTGGGCTGGCCTGGGCTACACTCCTGGGGCTGCTGTAGGGGAGAAAAGAGTCAACTGATGCTCACATGTAACCCCCCCACACTACTCTCACCCATTAACCTCCAACGAATGTTCAGGAGTTTTGGTGGTTTTGCTTTGCTTTGTTATGCATTATCCATACTT
>NW_022937965.1:0-353 GCF_012274545.1 Fukomys damarensis | reverse complement strand
AGGTGATGATGGAAAGAAAAATGTTTGTACATGTTTAGCACAGACAGTCTTGTTTTTAAGTATTTTCAAGCTCTGGTTGACTGAATCCATGGATGCAGAAACTCATAATATAAAAAGCTGACTATACTCAATGCTGAGTTTGGGTACCCACATCATGGTCTCTACCTTTATCCCTAATGCTCTGATTAATACCTCATAGCTCTTATCAAAGGACAGGAAAATGGGTGTACTAAACTCTATCTCGTCTTTCCTTCTCCAAAAATTGGCTCTTTTCTCACTATCAATTTGTTTTTTCAGTCTAGCTATTTGTTCTTTCATTATGCATATGTATCCTACATACTTTTCTGTTACAA
>NW_022937964.1:0-242 GCF_012274545.1 Fukomys damarensis | reverse complement strand
GTGTGTGGGCTTTAGACTGAGGTTTTCTTCAGTGGTTGATCCACCATTAGAGGTCTGACTGCTAGGGATGCAGCATTCTTTGGCACAACTAAATTGAGCCACAGTAGCAATGAGTAGGGAGAGGTCTCAGAAGCGCTGGGACGAGCTGTGTCTCCTCAGGAGTGTCAAACAGCTTTTCGTGACCTTGAATTCTTACCTCTGCATTTTTCATAATGAAAGGAACTATTGGTGGTTAGTGTATA
>NW_022937963.1:0-206 GCF_012274545.1 Fukomys damarensis | reverse complement strand
GGGTGAGGTGGAATCTCAGTGTTGTTTTCATCTGCATCTCTCGAATGATCAGTGATGTGGAATTTTTTTCATATATTTACTTACTGCTTTTACTTCTTTGTTTGAGAAATGTCTGTTCATTTTGGATGCCCATTTTTGAATTGGGTCTTTATATTTGGAGGGGTTGATTGTTTTGAGTTCTTTATATATCCTTGATAATAGTCCTT
>NW_022937962.1:0-258 GCF_012274545.1 Fukomys damarensis | reverse complement strand
TGTGCATAATTATGTTCAATTATCATTCTGAACCTCATTAATATGTAAAAATGAATACAAATTAAAATTAAACTTTATTTAAAGTACTTACTGGTTAAGAAACTAGTCTCTGGACAGTAGTACCTAAATTAATATGGCATATTTATTACTTATTAGCTGTGTGACATGAAGTAATTTAAATATCTCTTAACTTCAGTTCATCTCACTGAAAATGCATACAGCAATAGCACTTAGTGTTATATTAAAGAGAGTCGATAT
>NW_022937961.1:0-253 GCF_012274545.1 Fukomys damarensis | reverse complement strand
ACTTTTACTGAGCCATTTTGCATAGTCCAGTGAGCATTTTAATAATATATAAATGCCAGGGGAGTATATGTGAGACTTCTGCATTTCATTCATGATATAGATGCATATATCTACACATATACACAGATATAAAATTACAAAGATATAAAATTATTCTACTTATGTTAATTATTCATTGATAATTCAAAAGTAGGTTTAAGAATTTTAATAGAAAGGAAAAATTACTACATTTCTCCTTCAAATTAAAAAAATA
>NW_022937960.1:0-1263 GCF_012274545.1 Fukomys damarensis | reverse complement strand
TTCCCGATTCAGTGGAGTTTATCTGGATGATCCTCTCTGACCAGAGGAGTAATCTGGCAGCTCTCAGCATTGTAGGTTGTTCGGGGCAAAGGCTGCATGTCACTGCCTGTGACTGCTCCCAAGACAAAATTGCCATGGGGTGGGTCTGGAAAAGCAGCTTCCTGCCACAGGACTTTTGGGCCCTTTGAGCATTGCTCGCGGAGTACATTTGGATGACCTGGAAACCAGGATGGGCCACTGTGGCATTTGGGAGAACCCAGATGAGTGTAGAAGCCGAACTGGGAGAATGCTGTGAACAGAGTATGAAGCAAGCCCTCGGCCAAGGGTCCAGAGCTCTGCTCCCGCACAGGCAAGATTTTGTCACTCACAGTGGGGACTGCAAGAGGTGTCAACTGTGCCTGCCAGGTAAGCCTTCGATGAAATGATTTTCAAGGCAATCGTCCATGCTGCGCCCTTATATGGAGACAGCAGGGCTGACAGAAAGGACACCGGAAGAGGGAGGAGAGGAGTTCGGGCTGATCCTATGTGCTCACAGGGTCTGAGTAGGAAGGTCACCTCTGGGAGACGGCCAGGAACCTCAGCTTTACTAAGATGTTCAGGGCTCTCTCCCATGAAAATGGCAGCAAACAGGTCAAAGGTGGTATGCATAGCCCTTAAAAGAAACTGCTCTACAAACTGGAAGAAAGAGCATCCCTGGGAGGTGAAGGAGCTTGCCCAAGGTCACTCTGTGGGTCAGGGTTAAAGCTGGGACTAGAATTTGGGTTAAAATCTCCAGCCCTTGGGGAATAAAGTTCTGTCTGGTCCTGTTTGTTCCAGGAAAGGCTCGGAGGCACAGACAGCTGTGTGCACCCACCTCCCCCTGCCTACTTCGCATCTTGGTGCAGTTTCTGGGTCTCACATGTCCAAGTCCTTTCCCAAATCCCCAGCGTCCTGCTCTTGAGGGCCTCTGGGCCTTCCAGAGCATTTGGAGCTCCCCAGATGTGAGGCGCTTTCCCGATCCCTGGCCCCTGAGATCTTGGGGCTGGGTGGGCACTGGCTGACTAGCTTAGGCCTGGCAGGGCTGTCTCTCTGTCTTTGGCTTTCCATGCTTCCTGAGGGTTCCACAACAGGGGTGAGGCTCTCTTTGAAAGTTGATATACACGTTAATCAGTTTATTCAGCACATATTTCTTGAGTATCTACTCTGGCCAGAGACCATGTTAGAGACTGGGAGTATGACAGGGAGAACAGATATAACTAAATGATCACACAGAATCACCAACAG
>NW_022937959.1:0-892 GCF_012274545.1 Fukomys damarensis | reverse complement strand
CCCCCTCCCCTAGCCTTTGTTCCTTTTCCAATTTAAACATGTTCTTCCTATTTCCCAATATCTATCCTTTATTTTGTTCCTTATTTACCCTTTGGGTTTCTCACATAAGAAAAACAATGTGATATTTAAACTTACGTGTCCATATACTTCACTTAAGAGTATGGTCTTGAAGTGTATCCATTTTCCTGCAAATGACTCAAGTTTATCCTTCTGTATGGCAGTGCAGTACTCCACCGTATACAAATACCACATTTTCTTCATTCATTCATCTGCCGAGAGGCATATGGGCTGTTTCTAAGAGTTAGCTATTATAAATTATGCTGCTATAAACATAGGTGACCATATTGCCTGCACCTGTGTCTTCCAGAGTTTTACTTATTCTATCTTCCAGCACATTTAGTGGTTCTACTTTAATGTTTAGATCTTTGATCCATTTTGATTTTAGTTTAGTATATGGTGGGAGATGTGGATCTAGATTCAATTTTTGGCATGTGAAAAGCCAGTTTTCCCAGCACCATATATTAAAGCGACTGTCTTTCTTCCAGTGAAGGTGTTTGGTCCCTTTGTCAAAGATAAGGTAGCCAAGAGTGCTTGCAGTTGTTCTGCATCTTCTATTCTGTTCCATTAATCTTTGTGTTTGCTTTTTTGCCATTGCCATACTGTTTTTATCATGATAGCATTGTAGAACTTCAAACTGGGGATTGTGATGCCCCATGCCTTACCCTTGTTGCCCAGAATTACTTTTGCTATTTTAGTTCTCTTCTGGTTCCATATAACTTTAGGATTGTTTTCTGTATTTCTGTGAGTTATGCTATTGGTATTTTTGTTCGAATGCATTGAATCTGTAACAGTTTTGGAAGTATGGCTATTTTCACTGTATTGGTTCTGCCTA
>NW_022937958.1:0-220 GCF_012274545.1 Fukomys damarensis | reverse complement strand
TGTTTACCCTTGCTTTGCAAATACTAAATTCTAAGAATCCACCTGTGTAATGACATTGGAACCGTGCCTGAGATATAGACACCATTAGCACTGTGACTGTCCATGTTGTAGATGTCACTTCAGCTTACAACCTTTCCCGGGCAAAGCTCACAGGAAGAATACACCCGCTCCTCCTCAGACTTGAAAGCCAGTCTAGAAGGATTTGGAGTCAAGTTCTGAG
>NW_022937957.1:0-229 GCF_012274545.1 Fukomys damarensis | reverse complement strand
AAGTCAGGAACCAAGTCTGGGCAGTCTGGCTCCATTACACTGCCCCTCATAACTTGTCTTTCCCCTTGTAGAGAATATCCTAATATTAGATCACAGAATTTCTATCAAATTCACTGTAATTTTTACATATCTGAGGCAGTAGGGCAAGGACATAACTCACTGGTGGAGCAGCTACAGGTACAATTCTCAGCAATAACAAAAACAAAGTTCTCCCTAAGGGGGGAAAAAA
>NW_022937956.1:0-345 GCF_012274545.1 Fukomys damarensis | reverse complement strand
TGATAGTGGGAGTTTACTGTTTAGATCTGGAACACCCCACAAGGGCCCAAGTGTTAAGGCATAGTCCTGAGCTTGGTGGTATTGGGAGTTGCTGGAGCCTTTGGAGGTGCGACTTGCAGGAGGTCTTCCTGTCATTGGTAGTGTGCCCTTGAAGGGGACATGGGACCTGGTCTCCACTTCTAGCCATGAGGTGAATGATTTGCTTTACCACATGTTTCCACAATGTTGTTTTCCCCCTCCACTCAAGGCCTAAAAGCAGCAAGTCTGTACAGGCATAGACCGAAAATGAAAACTGTGAGTCGAAATTTGTCATAGTGGTGGAATGCTGAGCAGCACAGTGGATGC
>NW_022937955.1:0-210 GCF_012274545.1 Fukomys damarensis | reverse complement strand
CTTGTGAGGATGAAGGACATCATGGCAAGGAACGCATGGTAGAGAAAGGTGCTCACTTCATGGCAAAATAGGAAAGAATATGAAAAAAAGAGAAAGGGGTAAATTTCCACCGCCCCCTTCAGGACCACACCCCTCTTCCCCAGTGAACTACTTTCTCTCCACTAGGCCACACCGTTTAATGGCCATCCACCTCCCGGTAGCACCATAGGA
>NW_022937954.1:0-523 GCF_012274545.1 Fukomys damarensis | reverse complement strand
AAAAAAAAAAAAAAAAAGAAAAGGTTCAAGTTTATGCAATTAGGCATGAAAATGGTGAAGTCACAACAGATCCAGCAGAAATCCTGAGGATCATCAGTACTTACATTGAGAAACTGTGCTCTAATAAAATGGAGAAAAGAAATGGACAGATTTCTAGATACATATGAATTACTAAAGTTGAACAAAAAGATATAAAAATTCTAAAAACCCCAATTACAATCAGTGAAATTGAAAATGTAATAAAAATTTACCAAAAAAGAAAAGTCCAGTCCTGATGGCTTCTGTGCTGAATTCTACAAGACATTTAGAGAAAAACTTTTGCCACTACTCTATAAAGTTTTCAATGAAATTGAAAAGAAAGCAATACTTCCAAACTCATTCCTGGAAGCAAGTGTTATTTTTTATTCTAAAGCCAGGGAAAGACCCTACCAAAGAAGGCAACTACAGGTCAGTCTCCTTAATGAACATAGATGCAAAAATCCTCAATAAGATACTGGTAAACAGAATACAGAGGGTCATCAAG
>NW_022937953.1:0-635 GCF_012274545.1 Fukomys damarensis | reverse complement strand
CTTCTGTTTTCTTTTTTCAGAGTATTATTATAGTTTTCATTGTAGAGGTCTTTCACTTCCTTGATTAGGTTTATTCCTAAATAATTCATTTGTATTGGTGCAATTGTGGAGGATATTGTTTCACTAATTTTCCTCTCAGTGAGTTTGGTTATTGGTGAAAAGGAACATGTTTAAAATAAACTTATGTGTGTATGTATGTATGTAGTTATTTATTTATTGTACTAGGGATCTAACTTGGGACCTTAGAACCACTTAGCTAAATCCCTGGCCCAAGGATTGATTTTTAAGTGTTGACTTTGTGTCCTGCCACACCATTGAATTTGGATGTTAGTTCTAGGAGACTTTTGTGGGTCTTTGGTATAGATCAAGTCATCATGCAATAATGATAACTTAAGTTCTTCTTTCTATATCCACAATCCTTTTATTTATTTCTTCTGTCTTATTCCAGTTAATGTTTCAAGAACTGTATTAAACAGAAGAGATGATACCTTACTTCCTCACCTTGTTCCTCATTTAGGGGGGAAATTTTAAGCTTCTCTCTATTTAATATGATGATGGAAGTTGGTTTGCCTTAGCTGACTTTTTTTCAGGTTGAGATAAATAACTTCAAATCTTATTTTCTTCAGTGTTTTCAT
>NW_022937952.1:0-201 GCF_012274545.1 Fukomys damarensis | reverse complement strand
TTTAAAGACCTGCAGCCAGTTACTAAATTTAGCCAGCCAGTATGTTTTTTCTCCAGAACACAGAAAAAAAATGTTTAGCTGGATTGTGTTTTTAAACCCCTTAAAAAATTACTTCACCAAAAAGCTCAGTGTGAGAGAGCTCTGGAAACTTCTAATTCGAATAATTTACCTGTGGTTACTAAAGGGACCCAACCTTCAAAC
>NW_022937951.1:0-235 GCF_012274545.1 Fukomys damarensis | reverse complement strand
TATTTAGCGGGAAGTTCCTGGGAGAGGAGGACAGTCTCACACAAGGCCCTTCAGTGGCGCAAGGGGGGAGAATGACTTGGGTGTTAACTGTAGTCGGGGTTTACAGCTATGGTGGAGGAATTAATATGGTGCAGGGGAAGGACTTCCATGGTTGAAATATCTAGTGGTTTCTAGGAAAGGAGCAGCCCCTTTCTCATCAGATTTTCCAGAAGTGGAGGACATGTGTATAGACTTG
>NW_022937950.1:0-209 GCF_012274545.1 Fukomys damarensis | reverse complement strand
AGACAGTACAGTTACATTCATTACTGGGATCTTCTACCTTTACATGCCAGGTCTTGGTTCTCAGTTTTTCCCCTTGTCCCCACAATAAACTAACTTTGTGCAGAAATAATTTTCCTTTAAATATTTCTCCCTGCCTTATGCTCGTGTCTGTCATCACTCTATTACTCACTGATGTCTGATACAGCAGACATTACTGAAACTCTGTGTGA
>NW_022937949.1:0-1657 GCF_012274545.1 Fukomys damarensis | reverse complement strand
CCTGCTCCACTGCTGGTGGGAGTGCAGACTGGTGCAACCACTGTGGAAATCAGCATGGAGATATCTCAAAGAATTTGGATTAGAGGTTCCATTTGACCAAGCTATTCTCCTGCTAGGTATTTTCTCCAAAGAACTAAAAGAATTATACCACATTGATATTTGTGCACCCATGCTCACAGCAGCACAATTTGTAATAGCTAAAACTTGGAAGTAGCCCAATTGCCCATCAACTGCAGACTGGATAAAGAAAATGTAGGGCTTTTTAAATATATAATGGAGCACTACTCAGCCATAAAGAATGAGAAACTAGAGACATTTTTAGCTAAATGGATGCACATTGAAGAAATACACTTAAGTGAAATAAATATGACATATGTGCAAATACTGAATAGTTTCTCTAGTGTGAGAAACTGAAAGTGTAAAGGAGGACTAAAAGGCTTAATAGACAATGTGAAATAGGAAGAAAAGGTGTAAAAGGTAAGGGGAAATGGGCTGTGTAAGGGAAAAGAAAGAAGGGAACAGAATTAATATGGAAAATGTAAACAAAGTCTTTGTAAATAGGAAGGGAAGGAGGGGTTGAAGTGAGGGTAGGGGAAAGGCAAAAAAATAAGAATGAAGAAAGATTACATAAACCTGCAAATTTGCAATGTTGAATGTCATATTGTATACCTAAAATGTACTATTAAAATTAATTTTAAAATGAGTAAATAAAATATGCTAGGCATCATATATATGAAACAAATTAAGAAAACTGAAAAATATGCAAAAATATTGGATGAACTAGTAGTCTTACATGTAGAAGGATGATACAGAGATAAATTGCCTAGGTATCCTTTTTGCTACATACATCTTAAACCTGGAGCTAAAGAAGTAAGAAACCGATAGTGTCAATGTAAGCAGCTTATAAAAATCCTCAAGAAAAGCCTGATTTCTGTGGCTAAAGAACCACAGAAGGGTCATCCTGGAAAGTCAGAGAAAATTTAGAGGATAACTCCTGTAGTCCAGTGAAACTCCATGCGGTAAAATGTGCCCTACTCAATACTTGTCAGTAAAAGTCTGAGAGCTTGAACTTTTATACTTAGTCATAATAAGGTGTCTCAACACATGCCTATCCCATACTGTGACGGTGTCAGAGAAAACTGATCAAGGAGCCAGGAATTTCATCCCTTCTTAGCAGTAGCAAGGCCTACCTCACTCCCATGTTGTCAGTGAAGACCACATAGAATGCTGGACTTTCATCCTTGCCAGACTATAACCTCGGACCACCCCTTCCTGTTTCTGGCAAGGTGCCAAGGTGATGTCAGTGAATACCAAGTAGGATGTTGGGACTTTTACCATCACTTAGTGTAATGTCAGTTGAGGCCACAGGGGAAATAGTAATAAGGAACCTTTACCTTAACTAACCAGGTAGATATCAGAAGAATTCTAATGGGGATGCTGAGTAGCCCTCCCCCAACAATAACAAGCCACCTTTCCTTTCCAGTGTGTCAGTGGAGACTGAGTAGGGAACGTGGACTTCCATCCCCATTTGGCAGTAATGAGATGATGCCTTGCTGGCTTGTTCTCAAAGGAGGTCTGCTAAAACACAAGACTTAAGCTAAAGGTGTAGGGAAGGTGTGATACGTAGGGGAAGAACAAAAAGGGAAAAGAAAAAAAT
>NW_022937948.1:0-280 GCF_012274545.1 Fukomys damarensis | reverse complement strand
GTGTGCATGGGCTCCTTCAGGGTATATATCCGGGAATGAGATTGCCTATTGCAGGCTGTGTATGCCTTCAACTACCAGATGATACCAAGCTCACTTTTAGTAGGTTGTCTTTGTTTTATTGCTTTGGGGAAAAGAAAAAAACCTTTTAAATCCCATCTAAATATAGGTCCTCTGTTAATTGTATGTACTCAAAATAATATACTATAAGATCACACATTAAAAATTTATTGAGTATAATTTTTTTTTTTTAGTACCGGGGATTGAACTTTGCACTTGTGAG
>NW_022937947.1:0-272 GCF_012274545.1 Fukomys damarensis | reverse complement strand
ACTCATTAAAAGGGAAAAAGCTAAATAAACTGTCTAGTTTCACTTGCTTTTAGTCAATTTAACTTATCATTAGTTTTGGGGGTCATAAAAGCAGGGAAATACATTACTAGCTTCCATTAGGTTTGCTGTAAGGTACCACTTTTGATGTGATATCAGTGGCCTGGCTTACTTTGGGGAGATCTGAAGCCCACTTTTTCACTTTTGCCAAAAACATAGACTCTTTGTTTCAGTCTGCAGATGACTGATGGGTGACAAAAACAAAATAAAAGGCT
>NW_022937946.1:0-214 GCF_012274545.1 Fukomys damarensis | reverse complement strand
CCGACCACTTTGCTTAATGTACTTGAAGCAGCAGCATCAGTCTCTCTGGCTCTCACACCCACAGGCTGCACGGTACCCTCACGCTCCCAAGACAGGGCGCCGTCCTGGATACCTGAACCCAGTGTGATACTCAGACGCGCCAGACACCCGCGAGATCTGGACCAGAAAGGGCTGCGGAGGCCCTGACCGCTACCTTCCCGGCTTCACCCTCCCG
>NW_022937945.1:0-451 GCF_012274545.1 Fukomys damarensis | reverse complement strand
CTCAGAAGCCCATATATGATATCCCCAGAGGGGAAAAAACAAACAAACTAGACATAAACTGAGGAGATCCAGTAACCACTACAACAAATGGAAGAAAACAAAGCAAAGAGGAAAGCTCCCAATTCATATCACTGTTTTAGGAGGAGGCCGTGGAGGTAAAGATTCAGCAATGGGCACTAAACTGCAATTAGATAGTAATAAGTTCTAGCTTGCTGTTGCTGAGTAAGGTGATTAGAGCAGAAACTATGTACTGAATATTTCAAAAAGCTAATGGAAGGGGAATTTGAATGTTTTCAACATAAAGAACTGAGAAAAGTTTGAGGAGCTAGACATGTGTAATCTGATCACACAGAATATACATGTATCAAACATTACAAGTATCCCATTAATATATACGATGTTTGTGTTTTAGATGTATCAGTTAAAATCAAATTTGATTTTTTAAAAAAGA
>NW_022937944.1:0-216 GCF_012274545.1 Fukomys damarensis | reverse complement strand
TTATTCATGAGATGGGGGTGGGACTTCCTAAAACGCCCGCCAAAATTCTCAGGTGTATACAAAGCGACTGGATCATAGGGTGCTATCTTCCTCAGACCATTCATCCATTAATGAGGCCCATAGCTGACCAAGCTGTTAGGAGGTCGGGTCTGATTGGAGTGGGTAACTTGGGGTGTGACTTGGTTCTATCCCTGTCTGGCTCCCATGGGTTGAGTC
>NW_022937943.1:0-311 GCF_012274545.1 Fukomys damarensis | reverse complement strand
TTTTTTCCTGTTGGAATAAATCTCAATAATAGAAGTTTCTGTGTCAAGGGCATGCATTTTAGGGAAAAGAGATTTTAAAATATTAATAATAATATATACACAAAACCATGCAAATAGAGTGTCCTCATTTAGTAACACTGCCGGTATTTTTGGTAAAATGATTCTGCTTTATTTGCATTTTCTTTGATCATTAGATCCGGCATTTTTTTCCATGTATTTTTTGACCACTTGTAATTTTTCCTTGGTTCTCTGCTAATTTATGAAGTTTGTGCAGCTCTTAATCTATCTCTTAATCTGTTTAGCCTTTATAT
>NW_022937942.1:0-234 GCF_012274545.1 Fukomys damarensis | reverse complement strand
AGATGAAAATATAATAGACAGACAGGGCCCAGCCCTCAAGAGAGTCAGGAGAAAAGGTAAAAACTCCCTAAAATTGCGGTCATCAGTTGATGTGACACATCAGTTGGGGCCTCAAGAGAACCGCAAAATGACCAAGCCTACACACCTCCCCAAGAGATGAGATAAGTGATAACACCTGGTCTAATAAAGTCCAGATAGTCATCAGTCACCTCAGCAGTGACCAAGACCCCCAGA
>NW_022937941.1:2043-2558 GCF_012274545.1 Fukomys damarensis | reverse complement strand
TTGCCAACTCGGGCTGACTGCAGGGCTAGGCCCTGCTCTGTTCCCCACAGGTTGTAGGCTTAAATGACGGCAGGCCGACTTACTCATGAAGCATTCCTTGTCCGATAGTAAGCATCAGGCTGGGGTTAGTTTGACCACACTGTCGGACACAGGGAACCTAAACAGCCTGCTGGAGTCAAGCCTGGATGATCTTCTGCTCATCATTCAGCTGGTTGGTGGAGCCTGTTGTGCTTCATGCAGAATGACACGAGTGAGGGCCCTCTGGCTGGGCAATCCATGCTAGGCCTTTGGCGGGAGGTAGCTAGTGGGAATGGAGCCTGAGTGCTTGGCCATCCATTGTTCCATTGGAGCCTTGTGCATGCTGCGACACTGGTGGTATCAATGCATGGCCATCGCCTACTCAGTTTTTAATAGGGATTTCTCCCAAGGGAGGTTTTCTCACAGATTCCATAACCCTTTCTTTTCAGGTGGCTGTATGCTTGCTGTGGAGAGGAAGAGCACTCTGCAAGAGTAAC
>NW_022937941.1:0-1098 GCF_012274545.1 Fukomys damarensis | reverse complement strand
TGGATGTCTAGGGGAAGGGCCTTCTTTTTCAGGTCCTAGGCCCTGTGCTTTTTTTCAAGCAGAGACAAGGATATGTGCACTGTGTGGCCAAAAGGTCCTCATGGGAGCCCTGCAATGAGGGCAGAATTGCTGCATGCTTCCTCTACTCACCAGATCTCTCTCTGACTGATTCTTCCATGAGGCATGCATGTTTCCAAGCCTCCCAATCCTTAAAGCATCCAACACATGGTGCACAGCATGACAGCCAGGACACTGTGGGCTGGCCAGCCCTCAGAGCACTGCTGCATAGCAGCCAGTGTGAGGACAAGTGGACTACATTGCTAAGCAGTCCATAAGCAGTCCAGTGGGGTCAAGCTAGACAGGGCAGTTTCAGCATGGGCCTAAAGATGAGTTGAAGATTAGGGGACTGGTGCACAGTAGGAGTGAGGGCTCTCTGTGGGACATTGAACGGGCCTCAGTGGTCTGCCTGAGTCAAAACAGTGGGAAGGCAGGCACACTCTATGGCTCTCCACTGTATTGGGGTGCACTATCTGCTGTATTTGGCAAGTCAGGCTGACTGCATGGCTAGGCCGTGTTCCTTTCTCCACAGGTTGCAGCCTGAAGTGACAGAAGCCTGACTGACTCATGAAGCATTCCTTGTCATATGGTTGGCATCAGGCTGGGGTTAGTGTGAGCACACTGTGGGCCCCAGGGAACCTAAAGGGCCTGCTAGAGGCAAGCCTGGATGATCTTGTGCTCATCATTCCACTGTATGGACGGAGCTAGTTGTGCTTCATGCACAATGGTAGGAGTGAGAGCCATCTGGGTAGCCAATGAATGGTAGGCTTTTGAGGGAGGCAGCTAGTGCGAATGCAGGCTGAGTGCTTGGCCATTGATTGTTCCACTGGGGGCCTTGAGCATGCTGCGTAGCTGATGGTATCAATGCGTGACCATGCCCTGTTCATTTTTCAATGGGAATTTCTCCCACGGGACATTTTCTCACTGACTCCATGACCTTTCCTTTTCAGGTGGCTATGTGCATGCTGTGGAAATCAGGAGCACTCTGCATGAGTAATAGTTCCTGTGCAGATTCCTGGACAGAGCCTGGGATGAGAGTGA
>NW_022937940.1:0-201 GCF_012274545.1 Fukomys damarensis | reverse complement strand
GGAAGAGAGGAGGGGGTGAAAGAAGGGCAGGGACAAGGGGAAAAATGAGACCCAAGACCTGTCCTGTAAGGGTACAAGATCCCAGTGATGAATGGAACTGTGTTGCACACCTAAAATGTACCAATAAACTCAATGAGGAAAAAAAAAAGAAAAAAAATCAGTGAAAAATCAGAATACAGCACAAAAGTTAAAAAAATATTT
>NW_022937939.1:0-209 GCF_012274545.1 Fukomys damarensis | reverse complement strand
AGCCCAGGCTGGTCTCAAACTCACAGCGATCCTCCTGCCTCAGCCTCCCGAGTTCTGGGATTATAGGCGTGCGCTACCACACCCAGCTATCGTGTATTCTTTGTTTACTTTCTGCTTAGTTTCCCCATACTCTCCACTGGGGTCCATGTTTTGCTTCCTGGGGTCAGTGTCTTGCTCCTGAGCATAACCAGAGGTGCCCCATGCATAGG
>NW_022937938.1:0-831 GCF_012274545.1 Fukomys damarensis | reverse complement strand
TCTGAGCCCTGGTTTCTTTCCTGATAAAACGATGGAGCTGGGCCAGAGGGTTGTTTCTTTCCAATTCTGAAATTCCATAAGCCTGTAAAACTGCCACCCAGCATTTGAGAAATGACCCTTCCGGTACTGACACAAATGATAAAGGACAGACTGCTTCCTTGCCTTGGATTCAGAGTCCCTGCTCCTTTCTCCCCCTTGGATTCATGGAGGACCCTGTCCCTTTTCCTCCCACCTGTGTCTCTGCAGCTGTGCATCCTCCAGTGTGAGGAGAAGGTGTTCCCCAGCCCCCTCTGGACTCCGTGCACCAAGATCTTGGCCAGGGGCTCCTGGCAGCTCCGGCCCGCTGACCCCGAACACGTGGTGGCTGCTCTTTACCAGCCAAGAGCCTCAGAGATGCAGCATCTGAAGCGAATGCCCCGTGTCCAGAGCCCGTTCCAGGACCAGGAAGAGACAGAGCCAGGCACGGAGGACGCTGGGGAGGTGGAGCAGAAACAGCTGCAGAAGAGGTTTGGGGGCTTCACCGGAGCCCGGAAGTCGGCCCGGAAGTTGGCCAACCAGAAGCGGTTCAGTGAGTTTATGAGGCACTACCTGGTCCTGAGCATGCAGTCAAGCCAGCGCCGACGCACCCTGCACCAGAATGGTAATGTGTAGCCGGAAGGGGTGCCCCTCCCAGCTGCACCGCCACTGCAACCCATGAGTGAGTTGGAGACAAAGAGAGACCTCCCACACCCAGCCATCTTAGCCTTTTCCCAGCTCCAAACACACGCATGCACGCACGCACTTCAGCTCCTGGGAGGCCTAGGAAAGACAGTCCTGCCCCTGCCTCCTGCC
>NW_022937937.1:0-249 GCF_012274545.1 Fukomys damarensis | reverse complement strand
TTGCAGTATCCATTCATCATGTCTACAAGACTGTGCTGTGCCCTGCTAGCTGGGTCCTATGTGATTAGCCTTGTGGCTTCCGCTGTGAATGTGGTTTTCATGAGCAGACTGCATTTCTGCAAGTCTAATATCATCCAGCACTTCTTCTGTGACACATCCCCAATTTTAGCCCTGTCGTGCAGTGATACATTTAAGGTTGAACTCATTCTATATATTTGTGGTGGATCCAACTTATTGCTGTCCCTTATT
>NW_022937936.1:0-216 GCF_012274545.1 Fukomys damarensis | reverse complement strand
GACAGGTCTTGGTTCTCATTTTTTCCCCTTTTCTCTGCCCTCCCTTCACCCCCTCCTCCCCTCCCCACTCACAAACATTTTATTTCAATGTTTTCATTTTCTCCCATTTTCTTTCTTTTCCTTATTACCTTTCCCCTACCCTTCCCACTTTCGCTACAATTTAGCCCTTTTCTTCCTATTTCACAATGTCAGTTATCTCATTAGGATCTTATGTAG
>NW_022937935.1:0-281 GCF_012274545.1 Fukomys damarensis | reverse complement strand
AAACAAGTTACCTCTTTATGCTTTGGAAATGTTTTGAATCACCTTTGTACGTAAAGTACAGTACACGTAGCATTTTCCTGGCTCTGTTGGATCTGGATCAGGAGGGTCTTGGGTCCAGGGTGTCCTAGAGCAGGAGTCAGGACTGGACCACACAAAGGACAGCAGCCTGGCAATTTACCCAGCATTTTATGGACATGGGAACAACTCATAGGATGTGGAGCCAGGAGAGAAAGGAGGAAGTGAGCAGGGGCCAGCACTGAGGAAGCAAAACCCAGAGCCTG
>NW_022937934.1:0-455 GCF_012274545.1 Fukomys damarensis | reverse complement strand
GTACATAAAATCTTAATGAGAAAATTGAGAATGTGAAATAGGTGGAAAAGGTCTTCAGGTGTATTGATAGTGGGAAGTGTAGGGCAGAGAACACGTGGTGAAGGAAAGAAGACAGGAGAAAATGAGAAAATGGAAATACAATGTTTGGAAATGGCGAGATGAGTAGGGACCGAAGGGCGGGTAGGGACAAGGGGAAAATTGAGGAACAAGACCTGATATGTAAAGGTACAAGATCCCAACAATGAATGTGACTGTACTGTATACCCTACAATGTACCAATATACCAAATCAGGAAAAAACAAAAAAAATCCCTGAACTCCAGCATTCAGATGTGTGGCTCTTTCATTAGGGCAAATGACCATTCATGTGGGGTCCTACAATCAATTTAAGCCGAAGCAGGGCCACCTGAGGAAGACAAGGCTACCTGTCGCTGAGTCCCTCCCCTGGGATATACT
>NW_022937933.1:0-975 GCF_012274545.1 Fukomys damarensis | reverse complement strand
TTGTTGTTGTTGTTGTTGTTTTTCTTTTTTTAGACTGGGTCTCACTATGTAGTTGAGACTGACCTGGAGCTCACTATCTAGTCCAGACTGGATTCGAACTCACAGCAATCCTCCTGCCTCAGCCTCCTGAGTGTTGGGTGCCTCTGGAGTTTTAAAAAATTATTTGACAAATGAAAACAGCATGCACTCTCCAAATATAACATTTTGTTTTGAAATATTTATTTCTTATGAAGTGGCTAAATAAAGCTAGTGTACTTAACACATGCATTATTTTCTCATATAATTATTGATTACTTAATTTTTGTGGTGAAAACATTTAAAATTTATCCAACTAAATTTTAAATATATAATACAACTCTATCAGTAATAATAACCATTTTCTGATCTCTTAAATTTATTCCTCTACCCAATCAAAAGTTTGCATCCTTTGAACAACATATTCCCCACGCAGGTCTCCAATTCCCATATAAACCACAATTCCAACTGGTCGTGGTGGTGAACGCCTGTAATTCCAGCACTCAGGACGCTGAGGCAGGAGGATCACTGTGAGTTTGAGACCAACCTGGGCTACATAGTGAGTTCCAGGTCGGTCTTAACTACATAGTGAGACCCTGCCTCAAAACACCAAAAACAACAGCAACAAAATCCAAAAACCAAAAAACCCACAATTCCATATATAAGTGAAGTAATGCAGTATTTACTTTTCTGTGCCTGGTTAAATCAACTTACCACCAAGGTATTGTCTAACAGAGAAGCCAAAGTCACCCTAATAAAATACATGATATCATGTCACTCCTCTGACTAAAATCTTTCAAGGAATTGAGCCATGTCACACACAATGGAACTAAAGTTGCAGTGACATACATTTTCAAGTGCATTGTGACTCTTGTTACTTTTCTGATATTAACTTTAACATTTGTAATCTCTGCTCACCTTGTTTGCTTCAGTCAGCCTGGTTTTGTTACTGTTTGTTAA
>NW_022937932.1:0-220 GCF_012274545.1 Fukomys damarensis | reverse complement strand
AGAAACTGAGTTAATAAAAGGAAACTCATTTTACATCTTTTCAGAGATGAATGGCATGACCTTATACTGGAAGAAAGCATTTGAAAATTCTACATATGAAGCCAAAGCATCAAAAAGTAATTTTTCTGACAAATATAGATTTCAAGTAGTATTTTACAGCAAGCTCAGAAATTTGATTATTGTGAACATTTGATTCATAACATGTTGAATTCATGGTAGA
>NW_022937931.1:0-341 GCF_012274545.1 Fukomys damarensis | reverse complement strand
GGAGTTGTGATCTTCATTGTCTTTTTCTAGGATATTATTTAGAATTGTTTGGAGTGCTGGTTTTGTATTCATGAATTTTTTTAGGTGTTCTTTGTCATGGAAGTATCTTATTTCCCATCAGTTTTGAAAGATAGTTTTGCAGGGATACATCAGTATAGGTTGGAGGTTGTTTTCTTTTAGAGCTTGAAATACCTCACTCCAGGCTCTGCTTGATTTGAGGGGCTGCGATGAAGTTTGCTGAGATTCTGCTGGGTTTCCCTTCTAACTGCTTATAATATTTTGTTCTTCTATTGGGATCTGGGATCTTGGTTATTATATATCTGTGTGTAGTTTTTTTTTTT
>NW_022937930.1:0-268 GCF_012274545.1 Fukomys damarensis | reverse complement strand
ATTCTTTTAGAAAGATGCACAACAGAATCATAGCTGTGTCAAATGGAACCTCTAGTCCTAGTTTTTGGGGTATCTCCATATTGATTTCTACAGTGGTTACACCAGTCTGCACTCCAACCAACAATGGAGAAGGGTTCCTTTCTTCCCACAGCCCCACCAGCATTTGTTATTGTGTGATTTCTTGATAGCAGCCATTATTTCTGGAGTGAGGTGGAATCTGTGTTGTTTAAATCTGCATCTCTTGAATGACCAGTAGTGTTGAACATTT
>NW_022937929.1:0-229 GCF_012274545.1 Fukomys damarensis | reverse complement strand
TAAGAGAGACAAACAAGGCCACTACATCCTTGTAAAGGGAAAAATTCAAGATGAAGAAATGACTATCATAAACACATATGCACCAAATATAAATGCCCCAAACTACATAAAACAAATATTAAGTAACAAGTAAAACTAAATAAGCACTAATACAGTTGTAGTGGTGGACTTAAATACCCCACTATCACAAATAGACAGATCATCTAGGCAGAAAATCAACAATGAAATA
>NW_022937928.1:0-245 GCF_012274545.1 Fukomys damarensis | reverse complement strand
TTAGTATCAGCATTAGTTTTGGCCCTAGGGTTAGCCATAGTGTAGGATTTCAAGTACCACTGTTTTGAAACTTAGAAATCATGTTGCAGGTTAGGTTTAGGGTTAGGATTGGTGAGCGTGCCACGATGGATTTCATGTACCTGATGATTTGCAAGTGCGAATGAAGGATAGCTCACAGATTGTTATGTGGGTGAGGTGCACTGTTGGTTTCCAAGTACCAGAGCATTGCAGTGTGGGTATAATGT
>NW_022937927.1:0-257 GCF_012274545.1 Fukomys damarensis | reverse complement strand
CTCAAGGGTAGTCTTCACGGAACTGCGTCAGAACCTTCACCGGCTCTCGTAGCTCCCATTTTTCTCCCTAGCAAACAGTCTTTCCTCTCAGGAACTTTTCTCCTCATCTCACCCCTCAAAAGGAAGGGAAAGTCGCCCACTCTATAGCGGCTGTGGCAGCCACAGGGAAACCAGAACGCAGAAGCAGCTCCCAGGGCTACTAACCAGCAAAAGGCCAGGCACAGGGACAGCTGTGCCCCTTCCTCAGGGACGTTGAG
>NW_022937926.1:0-206 GCF_012274545.1 Fukomys damarensis | reverse complement strand
AATATACCACCTGGGACAATGTGCTGTTCACATATTGATGCTCCTATATTTTTTTGTCTTCTCTTATCACTGTGATGTAGAGATTATTGCTAAGCGAGTCTCTGTTGTACTTTGTTCAGCCCATTGTATATGGAGGTCTTTCATTTTATAGAGGCAATTTTTCACTTCTTCAAACTTCAGTGAGTGAAATAGGAATAAGTTTTCTC
>NW_022937925.1:0-1567 GCF_012274545.1 Fukomys damarensis | reverse complement strand
GAGAGAGAGAGAGAGAGAGAGAGAGAATTACTAATTTGTATATCACAGCCCTTACCTGTGGCTGTCCATACAATCCGATGTGGTGTTGTTTTCAAGAAGGGAATGGTGCTTGAAACTTCAGCAAACAGGAGATTGCAATCCTCTTCTGTCCTCACTTGCTCTCTCCTCCCATCTCTGTATTGTTTCACTATCCTGCTCAAAGATCCTTAACCTTTTAACCTTTTCATCTATCTCTAATTTGAAGCAGAATCACAGCATGAGCTAGTTTCTTTAAAATGGTGCCTGGGAGCCTCTTGGCCCCATGCCTGTCTAGTCCTATGGAGAGCAGCTTTTTAGTGAGTCTAGGCAAGTCCCAAAACCCCCGAGCCTGGTCTTCAGCATCATCTGGGCATAGACCAAGGCCCAGGGGTCATTAAGTCTCTTATCTTTTTTTTCTTCCACATTGTATCTATACAGGAACACTGTACCAAATGGAGGCCCTTTGCTTAGAAATGGAGATGTGGTATAAGATGTGAGGAAGGACAGTATCCTGAAGAAAGAGGACATTGAATCAGCTTTTCCCAGGTATAAATTAGTTTATGCCACTTTGTTTTCAAAATGTAGTTTCTTAGGAAATTCTTTTTTATGCTGTTTAACTGAAAGGTATGAATCTTGATTCAGCTTTGTTCTAGTTTCAGCTGGGGAATCAAAATATGAAGAAATAGAAGACCCCTGGAAAAGAGGCATTAGACTCTGTGGCAGCAACTTGTTTTATAGGCAAAGTGCATTCCTATAGATAATGACTGTAGCTTTCTCCCACTCACAAGAATCCCTTTCCCCGTCCATAATGGTGAACAGACAGCCTCAGGAGGGACATGTGTTCAGCTCTCATTTTATATTGGAAAAATTCCACATTTCCCTTGTTAACTTATTTAATTGCCCTTTCCAGCCAGAGCACAAGTGATGTTTCCCACGTCTTCCTTCCTCAGTGAGGATGAAATAGGCCTGGTAACATTTCCCAAACATGTTGTAGGCGCTGCTTCTCCCTACTATAGGTAGAAAGAGACTGAAGAGCAGTTGAATACACTTGATAATCAGTTAATATTTTTTGTCTTCTAGTTTGACTTTTCATCACAGAAAAAGAAATTCTGCCCGTAGTCCAAAAGAGATTCAGGCTTGTTCTGCTATGATCTCATGTTAATCATTTCTCTTTCAATCAATGACAAGGTTATTGCCTAGTTTCCTATCTCTCTCCTGTGTGGTCTATTTTCCCCATTGCATCCACATTTATTTTCCCAAATCAAACCTAATTCTATCCAGTCTCTACTTAGAATTTCTTCTTATGAAACTTTACCACTACTGTATATGATAAAATATAAACAGCATTATTGCTAAAATTCTTCTTCACTCAGCACCCAAACAGCTCTTTAACTGTACTTCATCAATTTACTGCAAATGTCCTTGTCTTTGGTGATCAAAAGTCCTATATTGAAGTAGCTTCCACTCATTTCCATATTCCTTTGAATCTTCCTCCATTACCTTGTCCTCTATGATTGTTTGCCACGTGAACCAAACAGATGTGATAGCT
>NW_022937924.1:0-301 GCF_012274545.1 Fukomys damarensis | reverse complement strand
GTGTTAGAAAGCACAGCAACACTGTTTCCTGTCCTGCATGCTCTTCATGACGTGAAATTGAATCCCTCTGCTCTGAAATCTGAGTGGAGCTAGGACTTACTTGTAACAGCATGCAGTAAAAGAAATGCTGCACAAATCCCAAGATTATGTCATTAACACGCCTGCAGCTTCCACCTTGTGAGTTGCAATACTTCCATGGGGACTCTGAGCTACCACACAAAAGTTTCACTGCCCAGAGCCGTGCTATGAGAAAGCCAGGTGGTTTTAACCACATGGAGAGACTCTAAGGAGAAACTCTCAA
>NW_022937923.1:0-366 GCF_012274545.1 Fukomys damarensis | reverse complement strand
TACATGAGATCTGAGCTGAAATCCAGTGTAGTTTTCATTTTTAATATACTGAACTAAAGTATAAAGTTCACCAATTTCTAATTTTTAAAAAGCATTATATTTTCAAGACACTTTATTTAGTCTTTGCCTCACTTTCTTAAAAGAAAAACAAAATGATGTGCAATTTCATTCGTACTTTTTGAAATCACTTGTACTCTCTCTTACTGATACATTACACTTGGTAATGTAGCACCAATTCACTGTGTACTATTTTTCTTATATTCATGCCATTGAAATTAAATTTATGGTGGTATAATTGGAATTACCCCTCTCAGGGAACCCAACTTGTAGGAACAGACAAAGGGGACTGAGGGAGCAATGAAAGGA